>NC_143027.1:2857500-3067500 GCF_057628025.1 Oncorhynchus mykiss
TCTTCTAGAGTACAATACAAGGTCCATCCTATTCCTCTTGCCTGAGTCAATATCTTCTAGAGTACAATACAAGGTCCATCCTATTCCTCTTGCCTGAGTCAATGTCTTTTAGAGTACAATACAAGGTCCATCCTATTCCTCTTGCCTGAGTCAATGTCTTCTAGAGTACAATACAAGGTCCATCCTATTCCTCTTGCCTTAGTCAATGTCTTCTAGAGTACAATACAAGGTCCATCCTATTCCTCTTGCCTGAGTCAATGGCTTCTAGAGTACAATACAAGGTCTATCCTATTCCTCTTGCCTGAGTCAATGTCTTCTAGAGTACAATACAAGGTCCATCCTGTTCCTCTTGCCTTATCTTCTTTTGTTGACCCCGTCTATTGCCAGGTTGAAGAGTAAGGCTGTCATCACACAACCTTGTCGAACTCCAGACTTAACAGCAAAGCTCATGTTGCTCGTTCCCACAGTGCCCGAACAGTTGCTGTAGAACTGTTTTATGATGTTAACAGCATGGGTGGGGATTCCATAAATTCTTAAGATCTTCCAAAGGCTTTCGTGGTGAATACTGTCAAAAGCCTTCTGGAAGTCAGTAAAGTTGATGAAGAGTTTTCAGCCTTCTGGAAGTCAGTAAAGTTGATGTAGAGTTTTCATTGCCACTCACTAAATTGCTCAATGATGCTCCTGAGGGTGAAGATCTGGTCTGTACAGCTCCTTCCTCCCCAAAAACCACTTGTTCATTCCTAAGCACTTTGTCTACAGCTGAAGACATCCGTTGTACAATAATCTTGCAACAAAAAAAAATCTTGCTGTGAATGGATAAAAGTGTAACGCCCGTCCAGGTGTTGCCATCGGAAGGTGTGTCCCTCTTATGCACCCATATGATGACCCTCTTGGTCCAGTCTGAAGGTTTCTTTCCCTCCATCCAGATGTCAGTGAAGAGAGGAAGAAGGATGTTTGCAGACCAATACTGGATGGATTTTGAACAGGTCTGCGTTGAGGTTATCAGCACCTGGAGCTTTCCCATTCTTTAGTGACTTGATGGTAGTTATTATTTCTTCTTTAGTTGGTGGGTCGGTGTTTACGTCTAGATCTTCTGGAGCAGCTTCAGGTGTGTCAATTGGATCCACAGAGGGTTCTCTGTTGAGGACCTCTCTGAAATGTTCTGTCCATCTTGCTTTCTGTTCATTTTCTGTAGTCAGGAGATTGCCTTGCTTGAGTATTTGACTTGAATTTTCTGCCACATGTTAGGTTAGGCCCTGTTGTCTCTCCTCCAGGTAGGCCCTGTTGTCTCTCCTCCAGGTAGGCCCTGTTGTCTCTCCTCCAGGTAGGCCCTGTTGTCTCTTCTCTAGGTAGGCCCTGTTGTCTCTTCTCTAGGTAGGCCCTGTTGTCTCTTCTCTAGGTAGGCCCTGTGGTCTCTCCTCCAGGTAGGCCCTGTTGTCTCTCCTTCAGGTAGGCCCTGTTGTCTCTCCTCTAGGTAGGCCCTGTTGTCTCTCCTCCAGGTAGGCCCTGTTGTCTCTCCTCTAGGTAGGCCCTGTTGTCTCTCCTCTAGGTAGGCCCTGTTGTCTCTCCTCTAGGTAGGCCCTGTTGTCTCTCCTCTAGGTAGGCCCTGTGGTCTCTCCTCCAGGTAGGCCCTGTTGTCTCTCCTCCAGGTAGGCCCTGTTGTCTCTCCTTCAGGTAGGCCTTGTTGTCTCTCCTTCAGGTAGGCCCTGTTGTCTCTCCTCCAGGTAGGCCCTGTTGTCTCTCCTCCAGGTAGGCCCTGTTGTCTCTCCTCCGGGTAGGCCCTGTTGTCTCTCCTCCAGGTAGGCCCTGTTGTCTCTCCTCCAGGTAGGCCCTGTTGTCTCTCCTCCAGGTAGGCCCTGTTGTCTCTTCTCTAGGTAGGCCCTGTTGTCTCTTCTCTAGGTAGGCCCTGTTGTCTCTCCTCTAGGTAGGCCCTGTTGTCTCTCCTCCAGGTAGGCCCTGTTGTCTCTCCTCCAGGTAGGCCCTGTTGTCTCTCCTCAAGGTAGGCCCTGTTGTCTCTCCTCCAGGTAGGCCCTGTTGTTTCTCCTCCAGGTAGGCCCTGTTGTCTCTCGTCCAGGTAGGCCCTGCTTTCTCTCTTCCAGGTAGGCCCTGTTGTCTCTCCTCTAGGTAGGCCCTGTTGTCTCTTCGCCAGGTAGGCCCTGTTGTTTCTCGTCCAGGTAGGCCCTGTTGTTTCTCGTCCAGGTAGGCCCTGTTGTTTCTCCTCCAGGTAGGCCTTGTTGTTTCTCCTCCAGGTAGACCTTGTTGTTTCTCCTCCAGGTAGGCCCCGTTGTCTCCCCTCCAGGTAGGCCCTGTTGTTTCTCGTCCAGGTAGACCTTGTTGTTTCTCCTCCAGGTAGACCTTGTTGTTTCTCCTCCAGGTAGACCTTGTTGTTTCTCCTCCAGGTAGGCCCTGTTGTGTCTTCTTACTAGTCTTTTGACTTGTGTGTTGATTTTTCTGTACTGCTCCTCCAGTTTCTGTTTCAGCCTTTGTGATTTGGCATCTGTTTTTTTCCCCCTCTGTCATTTCCCATGTTTCTGGGGTGATCCATTCATCAATAATTTCCCATGTTTCTGAGGTGATCCATTCATCAATCATTTCCCATGTTACTTGGGTGATCCATTTATCAATAATTTCCCATGTTACTTGGGTGATCCATGATTTGCGTTGCCTTCTTCTTCTTTGTCTGATGGTTTTCTTGCCACTTTCACTGTAAGCTTGAACTACTTTCTCCCACTTCCTGTCTATATTCCCCTCAGTTGCCTTATTCTGTGTTGTTTGAAAGGGCTTGATGGTTTGGCCCCTCAGCATGCCAACATCAAATCTTGTTGTTCCTTTTGTCGGTGGTCTTGAACGTTTCAGCTTTAGTGTGATGTCGGCAGTCACAAGATGGTGGTCACTGGTAACATCTGCCTCCCTTCACACCTTGACTTCTCTCAGCGAGCGTCTTCACTTGCCTTTGATCATCAGGTCAATCTGGTTCTTGTCTCTTCCAGTAGGAGAGTACCATGTCAGCTTGTGGATTTTCTTGTGAGGAAACAGGCTGCCACTAATCATCAGGTTCTTTGTGACGCAGAATGTTGCCAGTCTTTCTGTTGTCAGTGCCAACCTTTCCATTCAGGTCTCCGATGACGAAGAGCAGGTCTTGAGCAGGCGTCTTCTCTACTTCTCTACTTCTCTATTGTTATAGAGCAGCTCTTTGTCTTCCTCTTTGGCATCGTTTGAGGGAACATGACATTGGATTATTGGTAGTTTGCTATGTTGTCCATTGAGTCTGGCTTTTTATTGTTAATCACTTCCTGTTCACAGGCACTTTCCCCACTGCACTAAAAAACTACTATGGTGAAACCCCTTAAGTTCCAACCTTCCATTCCTAAAGAAAAATTCTGGAGAAATTGGTTTTCAAACAGCAAAATAATTTTTTGAAGTGCCAACTGTATTTTTGAAATATTTCAATCTGGTTTTCGTGCCCACCACAGCACAGACATAGTCTTCGTTAAAGTGGTAAATGGTCTTAGAGCCAACACAGATGCCAAACAGCTCTCTGTCCTTGTACTCTTGGATTTATTGAGGGCTGCATTCGACACTGTTGATCATGATGTCCTTCTGGACAGACTGGAGAGGTGGGTTGGCCTCTCCTGTCCAGTTCTAAATTGGTTTAGGACCTCTTTAACCGGTCAAGAGTTTTTTTTAAATTGTTGTACATAACTCAGAGAAAATACATATCTCATTTGGCGCTCCACAAGGTTCAATTTTGGTTCCGTTACTGTTCGGGTTTATATATATTACCCCTTGGCAGTGTTATCAGAAAGCACAGCTTAGATTTTCCCTGCTACGCAGACGATACACGACTTTACATTTCTGTGTCGCCAGAGGATTTTTGACGTTATTAGGGATTTAAATGAGTTGGATTTCTAACACCTTCCTCCAGCTAAATCAAGACATTTTGATTTTAAAGAGAATATCTTCAGTATTTACAATAGAGTTCAGTTACATCAGAGGGGAGATTAAAATAGTCTTTATTCATAGAATATCTCTCTGTCAGCACCCACGTGGACCTGACGTGTATGTTTTTGTTGCTATTGCAGTGTAAGCATGTAAGTAAAATGCTTCTTCATGGAAAATTATGTGCTGGAGAATGGTCCTTCTGTGTGTGTGTGTGTGTGTGTGTGTGTGTGTGTGTGTGTGTGTGTGTGTGTGTGTGTGTGTGTGTGTGTGTTAGTATACATTGGGTGAGGTTGAAAAGTGCTGATGGTAGAGAGAAAGGTAAAGGAAATGTTCAGGTTTGTGTTTGTCAGCTCCCTGTACGTTCTGAGTTGTAAATCACAGAGACAGAGAGTGAGAGAGTGAGAGAGTGAGTGAGAGAGTGAGTGAGAGAGTGAGAGAGAGAGTGAGTGAGAGAGTGAGTGAGAGAGTGAGTGAGAGAGTGAGACTCAAATAAAAGTTGCTTCATACTACGGTATAGCATGCGTTTTACTGTGGAATGGTAATGTGCAATACTAGTTCAAACCACCAGGTGGCATCTTTGAACACTTCTACTCCATTTATTAAACCTCGGCTTTAGAGGCCGAGCAGAGAACCCCCCCCCCCCCCTCCACATTTAATTTTGTAGACCGTTCTCCAGTTCCCAGCGCCATATGGGTTTCAACTGACAACCATTATATACTTCAGCACCGTGCACAAAGAAGATGCCCAAATTGCTAATTGGGCTAGTTTTGCACATTTGTTGTTGTCTGAGTAAAGGAAATGCTGTAAAGTGAGGGAAATGCTGAAAAGTGAGGGAAATGCTGTAAAGTGAGGGAAATGCTGTAAAGTGAGGGAAATGCTGTAAAGTGAGGGAAATGCTTTATATCGAGATTCCACCAAATGCTTATTTTTAATTGTTGTTATTTATTCGGTAACATTCCAATATCATTCATTCAGCAGGTTAAAACCTATACGTATGCTGCACTCGCTTCCTCGTTCAGATGACTGGCCGCAGCAAAGCAAACTGTCCAAAGACTAATTAATAAATTCAGCGTGCTCAACAGCATATTCAATCTCTGCTTTTTTAAATTGTCACCCATCTACCAATAGGTGCCATTCTTTTCGAGGCATTGGAAAACCTCCCTGGTCTTTGTGGTTGAATCTGTGTTTGAAATTCGCTGCCTGACTGAGGAACCTTACATATAATTGTATGTGTGGGGTCCAGAGATGAGGTAGTAATTCAAAAAATCAGGTTAAACACTATTATTGTACACAGAGTGAGTCCATGCAATTTATTATGTGACTTGTTAAGCAAATTTTTACTCCTGAACTTATTTAGGCTTACCATAACAAAGGGGTTGGATACTTATGGACTCAAAACATTTCAACTTTTAATTTTTAAATAAATTTCGAAAAACATAATTCCACTTTGAAATTATGGGTGTGTTGTGTGTTTAGGCCAGTGACAACAAATCTCAATGTAATCCACTTTAAATTCAGGCTGTAACACAACCACGTGGTAAATGTCAAGGGGAATTCATATTTGCTGAAGGCACTATAAATCATCACCTATTATAAGGTTGATTTGCTAGCAGATTGCTATTGCTAGATACATAGCAGATTACAAATTACAGATAAGCGGTCTCTCTCCTCTCGCTACAGTTCATCTCTTGTGAATTATTACGTGGATTATAATAAATAAATTATACAACGGGTGGGTCTAATCCTGAAAGCTGATTGGTTAAGGGTATAATGTCCTGCTGATAGACCATCAAGGGTATAATGTCCTGCTGATAGACCATCAGGGGTATAATGTCCTGCTGATAGACCATCAAGGTTATAATGTCCTGCTGATAGACCATCAGGGGTATAATGTCCTGCTGATAGACCATCAAGGTTATAATGTCCTGCTGATAGACCATCAGGGGTATAATGTCCTGCTGATAGACCATCAGGGGTATAATGTCCTGCTGATAGACCATCAAGGGTATAATGTCCTGCTGATAGACCATCAAGGTTATAATGTCCTGCTGATAGACCATCAAGGGTATAATGTCCTGCTGATAGACCATCAAGGTTATAATGTCCTGCTGATAGACCTCCCCATGATTCCCTCCATTCTGCCTGACTCTCTACCACCCCATGATTCTCTCTGTTGTTGTTATCTATTCCCTCCATTCTGCCTGACTCTCTACCACCCCATGATTCTCTCTGTTGTTCTTATCTATTCCCTCCATTCTGCCTGACTCTCTACCACCACATGATTCTCTCTGTTGTTGTTATCTATTCCCTCCATTCTGCCTGACTCTCTACCACCCCATGATTCTCTCTGTTGTTGTTATCTATTCCCTCCATTCTGCCTGACTCTCTACCACCCCATGATTCTCTCTGTTGTTGTTATCTATTCCCTCCATTCTGCCTGACTCTCTACCACCCCATGATTCTCTCTGTTGTTCTTATCTATTCCCTCCATTCTGCCTGACTCTCTACCACCACATGATTCTCTCTGTTGTTGTTATCTATTCCCTCCATTCTGCCTGACTCTCTACCACCCCATGATTCTCTCTGTTGTTGTTATCTATTCCCTCCATTCTGCCTGACTCTCTACCACCCCATGATTCTCTCTGTTGTTGTTATCTATTCCCTCCATTCTGCCTGACTCTCTACCACCCCATGATTCTCTCTGTTGTTGTTATCTGTTCCCTCCATTCTGCCTGACTCTCTACCACCCCATTATTCTCTCTGTTGTTGTTATCTATTCCCTCCATTCTGCCTGACTCTCTACCACCCCATGATTCTCTCTGTTGTTGTTATCTATTCCCTCCATTCTGCCTGACTCTCTACCACCCCATGATTCTCTCTGTTGTTGTTGTTATCTGTTCCCTCCATTCTGCCTGACTCTCTACCACCACATGATTCTCTCTGTTGTTGTTATCTATTCCCTCCATTCTGCCTGACTCTCTACCACCCCATGATTCTCTCTGTTGTTGTTGTTATCTGTTCCCTCCATTCTGCCTGACTCTCTACCACCCCATTATTCTCTCTGTTGTTGTTATCTGTTCCCTCCATTCTGCCTGACTCTCTACCACCACATGATTCTCTCTGTTGTTGTTATCTATTCCCTCCATTCTGCCTGACTCTCTACCACCCCATGATTCTCTCTGTTGTTGTTATCTATTCCCTCCATTCTGCCTGACTCTCTACCACCCCATGATTCTCTCTGTTGTTCTTATCTATTCCCTCCATTCTGCCTGACTCTCTACCACCCCATGATTCTCTCTGTTGTTGTTATCTATTCCCTCCATTCTGCCTGACTCTCTACCACCACATGATTCTCTCTGTTGTTGTTATCTATTCCCTCCATTCTGCCTGACTCTCTACCACCCCATGATTCTCTCTGTTGTTGTTATCTGTTCCCTCCATTCTGCCTGACTCTCTACCACCCCATTATTCTCTCTGTTGTTCTTATCTATTCCCTCCATTCTGCCTGACTCTCTACCACCCCATGATTCTCTCTGTTGTTGTTATCTATTCCCTCCATTCTGCCTGACTCTCTACCACCCCATGATTCTCTCTGTTGTTGTTATCTATTCCCTCCATTCTGCCTGACTCTCTACCACCCCATGATTCTCTCTGTTGTTGTTGTTATCTGTTCCCTCCATTCTGCCTGACTCTCTACCACCACATGATTCTCTCTGTTGTTGTTATCTATTCCCTCCATTCTGCCTGACTCTCTACCACCCCATGATTCTCTCTGTTGTTGTTATCTGTTCCCTCCATTCTGCCTGACTCTCTACCACCCCATTATTCTCTCTGTTGTTGTTATCTATTCCCTCCATTCTGCCTGACTCTCTACCACCCCATGATTCTCTCTGTTGTTGTTATCTATTCCCTCCATTCTGCCTGACTCTCTACCACCCCATGATTCTCTCTGTTGTTGTTGTTATCTGTTCCCTCCATTCTGCCTGACTCTCTACCACCACATGATTCTCTCTGTTGTTGTTATCTATTCCCTCCATTCTGCCTGACTCTCTACCACCCCATGATTCTCTCTGTTGTTGTTATCTGTTCCCTCCATTCTGCCTGACTCTCTACCACCCCATGATTCTCTCTGTTGTTGTTATCTATTCCCTCCATTCTGCCTGACTCTCTACCACCCCATTATTCTCTCTGTTGTTGTTATCTATTCCCTCCATTCTGCCTGACTCTCTACCACCACATTATTCTTTCTGTAACATTCCACTAGTAAAGGTAACACATAACAAAAAAAAACATTTCAATAGCTCAGGTCTTGAAAATATGGGAAACCTTTTTCCCCATCCGTATCTACAAAGGTGTATAAATGAGGCCAATGCAGACGGCTGGCCTGTGGGATTTTCTTCCCTGTACTCTTTCATTCAGCTTCTTTTTCACATCAGCAAAGACCCACTCCACATTGTCTGCTTCGTTTGATGCTGTCGTTTTGAGTTGTATTTATTTGTGCTCAGTAGCCCGAGGCTATGATGGCTGTTCCGTCAACTTGTTCATTTAGCAGACACGACTCGCGTATATTCAGTCAACACATTTTTTAAGAACATCATGGAATATTACTGAACATTTTTGTTTCACTTTGAATATAAACCTTAAAGATGAACAACTGTTTTAGTCAGTACAGTCCAGTAACAGCTTCTTCTGACCAAGTAGAAAACAAGTGTATTTTTTCTGGGTGTGTATACTGGACAGAGGAAGAGCAATTCTTAAACTATTGTTCTACCTTCAATTAACCCTCTTCTTCTTCCTCTTCATCATTCAGTTGTGAAGTGCTCGATAATCCGTTTATTTCTGGTTTCTATCACACTTTCTTCAATTGACGTCATTCATTCAGTGAGAAGAGAGACATATTAGCGCCTGGGTACCAACGCTTTTCACCGAACCCAACAGCGTTCCAACTCTCTTGCGACCGACACAGTGTATCACACTATACCACAATCTATCTCAGTGACGAAGTCAAAACCTTTAATTTAGGAACCACTGTACACACACACACACACGCACACGCACACACGCACGCACGCACGCACACACACACACACACACGCACCTCTCATGATCTCTAAATGGTTAGAGCGTTGGCCTTGTAACTGAAAGCTTTCAAGATCGAATCCCCGAGCTGACAAGGTAAAAATCTGTCGTTCTGCCCTTGATCAAGGCAGTTAACCCAACTGTTCCTAGGCCGTCATTGAAAATAAGAATTTGTTTCTTAAACTGACATGCCTAGTTGAAATAAAGATTATATATATATATTTTTTTATTATAATAATAATTGGTAACTGATAGATCCCACATGTGGGTCAGTGTGGATGGTGATGTGTCAGTGGACTTGTTTAACTATTCTTGTGGAGACCAGAATTCCCCACAAGAATAGTAAACAAACAAAAATTTGACCAACCCGGTGAGATTTTGTTAGTCTCCACGAGATCAAATGCTATTTCTAGGGGGTTTAGGGTTAAGGTTAGAATTACGTTAAGGGTTAGGAGTTAGGGTTAGGAGCTAGGGTCAGGTTTAGGATTAGGGTTAAGGTTAAGGAAAATAGGATTTTGAATGGGACTGAATTGTGTGTCCCCACAAGGTTAGCTGTACAATACTGTGTGTGTGACTCAGTGTGGATGGTGGCGTAAGTGTGTGTGTTTGTGTCAACGTGTGTCTCTGTGTGTGTGTGTCTGTATGTGTGTGTGTCAGTGTGAATGGTGGTGTGAGTGTGTGTGTTTGAATCTGTGTGTCAGTGTTAGAGAGTGTGTGGGGTAGATATATTAAAGGGTAGATATATTAAAGGGTGGTGATATATTAAAGGGTAGTGATATATTAAAGGGTAGTGATATATTAAAGGGTAGATATATTAAAGGGTAGTGATATATTAAAGGGTAGTGATATATTAAAGGGTAGTGATATATTAAAGGGTGGTGATATGTTAAAGGGTAGTGATATATTAAAGGGTGGTGATATATTAAAGGGTAGTGATATATTAAAGGGTAGTGATATACTAAAGGGTTGTGATATATTAAAGGGTAGATATATTAAAGGGTGGTGATAGATTAAAGGGTAGTGATATATTAAAGGGTAGTGATATATTAAAGGGTAGTGATATATTAAAGGGTGGTGATATATTAAAGGGTGGTGATATATTAAAGGGTAGTGATATATTAAAGGGTGGTGATATAATAAAGGGTAGTGATATATTAAAGGGTGGTGATATAATAAAGGGTAGTGATATATTAAAGGGTGGTGATATATTAAAGGGTAGTGATATATTAAAGGGTGGTGATATAATAAAGGGTAGTGATATATTAAAGGGTAGTGATATATTAAAGGGTAGATATATTAAAGGGTAGTGATATATTAAAGGGTAGTGATATAATAAAGGGTGGTGATATAATAAAGGGTAGTGATATATTAAAGGGTAGTGATATATTAAAGGGTAGATATATTAAAGGGTAGTGATATATTAAAGGGTAGTGATATATTAAAGGGTAGTGATATATTAAAGGGTAGTGATATATTAAAGGGTAGATATATTAAAGGGTAGTGATATATTAAAGGGTAGTGATATATTAAAGGGTAGTGATATATTAAAGGGTGGTGATATGTTAAAGGGTAGTGATATATTAAAGGGTGGTGATATATTAAAGGGTAGTGATATATTAAAGGGTAGTGATATACTAAAGGGTTGTGATATATTAAAGGGTAGATATATTAAAGGGTGGTGATAGATTAAAGGGTAGTGATATATTAAAGGGTAGTGATATATTAAAGGGTAGTGATATATTAAAGGGTGGTGATATATTAAAGGGTGGTGATATATTAAAGGGTAGTGATATATTAAAGGGTGGTGATATAATAAAGGGTAGTGATATATTAAAGGGTGGTGATATAATAAAGGGTAGTGATATATTAAAGGGTGGTGATATATTAAAGGGTAGTGATATATTAAAGGGTGGTGATATAATAAAGGGTAGTGATATATTAAAGGGTAGTGATATATTAAAGGGTAGATATATTAAAGGGTAGTGATATATTAAAGGGTAGTGATATAATAAAGGGTGGTGATATAATAAAGGGTAGTGATATATTAAAGGGTAGTGATATATTAAAGGGTAGATATATTAAAGGGTAGTGATATATTAAAGGGTAGTGATATATTAAAGGGTGGTGATATATTAAAGGGTAGTGATATATTAAAGGGTGGTGATATATTAAAGGGTAGTGATATATTAAAGGGTAGTGATATATTAAAGGGTAGTGATATATTAAAGGGTGGTGATATATTAAAGGGTAGTGATATATTAAAGGGTGGTGATATATTAAAGGGTAGTGATATATTAAAGGGTAGTGATATATTAAAGGGTAGTGATATATTAAAGGGTAGTGATATATTAAAGGGTGGTGATATATTAAAGGGTGGTGATATATTAAAGGGTAGTGATATATTAAAGGGTGGTGATATATTAAAGGGTAGTGATATATTAAAGGGTAGATATATTAAAGGGTAGTGATATATTAAAGGGTAGTGATATATTAAAGGGTAGATATATTAAAGGGTAGTGATATATTAAAGGGTAGTGATATATTAAAGGGTGGTGATATATTAAAGGGTAGTGATATATTAAAGGGTGGTGATATATTAAAGGGTAGTGATATATTAAAGGGTAGTGATATATTAAAGGGTGGTGATATAATAAAGGGTAGTGATATATTAAAGGGTAGTGATATATTAAAGGGTAGTGATATATTAAAGGGTGGTGATATATTAAAGGGTAGTGATATATTAAAGGGTGGTGATATAATAAAGGGTAGTGATATTAAAGGGTAGTGATATATTAAAGGGTAGTGATATATTAAAGGGTGGTGATATATTAAAGGGTAGTGATATATTAAAGGGTAGTGATATATTAAAGGGTAGTGATATATTAAAGGGTGGTGATATATTAAAGGGTAGTGATATATTAAAGGGTAGTGATATATTAAAGGGTAGTGATATATTAAAGGGTAGTGATATATTAAAGGGTGGTGATATAATAAAGGGTAGTGATATATTAAAGGGTAGTGATATATTAAAGGGTGGTGATATAATAAAGGGTAGTGATATATTAAAGGGTAGATATATTAAAGGGTAGTGATATATTAAAGGGTAGTGATATATTAAAGGGTAGATATATTAAAGGGTAGTGATATATTAAAGGGTAGTGATATTTTAAAGGGTAGTGATATATTAAAGGGTAGAGATATATTAAAGGGTATATATATTAAAGGGTAGATATATTAAAGGGTAGTGATATATTAAAGGGTAGATATATTCAAGGGTAGTGATATATTAAAGGGTAGTGATATATTAAAGGGTAGATATATTCAAGGGTAGTGATATATTAAAGGGTAGTGATATATTAAAGGGTAGATATGATAAAGGGTGGTGATATATTAAAGGTTGGTGATATATTAAAGGGTAGTGATATATTAAAGGGTAGTGATATATTAAAGGGTGGTGATATATTAAAGGGTAGTGATATATTAAAGGGTAGATATATTCAAGGGTAGTGATATATTAAAGGGTGGTGATATATTAAAGGGTGGTGATATAATAAAGGGTAGGGATATATTAAGGGTGGTGATTAATAAAGGGTGATAGGGTGGTGATATATTAAAGGGTGGTGATATAATAAAGGGTAGTGATATATTAAAGGGTGGTGATATAATAAAGGGTAGTGATATATTAAAGGGTGGTGATATATTAAAGGGTGGTGATATAATAAAGGGTAGTGATATATTAAAGGGTGGTGATATAATAAAGGGTAGTGATATATTAAAGGGTAGTGATATGGTGATATAATAAAGGGTAGTGATATATTAAAGGGTAGTGATATATTAAAGGGTATATATATTAAAGGGTGGTGATATATTAAAGGGTGGTGATATATTAAAGGGTGGTGATATATTAAAGGGTAGTGATATATTAAAGGGTGGTGATATATTAAAGGGTGGTGATATATTAAAGGGTGGTGATATATTAAAGGGTGTGATATATTAAAGGGTAGTGATATATTAAAGGGTGGTGATTTATTAAAGGGTGGTGATATATTAAAGGGTAGAGATATATTAAAGGGTAGTGATATATTAAAGGGTGGTGATATATTAAAGGGTGGTGATATATTAAAGGGTAGAGATATATTAAAGGGTGGTGATATATTAAAGGGTAGATATATTAAAGGGTGGTGATATATTAAAGGGTAGTGATATATTAAAGGGTAGTGATATATTAAAGGGTAGTGATATATTAAAGGGTAGTGATATATTAAAGGGTAGTGATATATTAAAGGGTAGTGATATATTAAAGGGTAGATATATTAAAGGGTAGTGATATATTAAAGGGTGGTGATATATAAAGGGTAGTGATATATTAAAGGGTAGTGATATATTAAAGGGTAGATATATTAAAGGGTAGATATATTAAAGGGTAGAGATATATTAAAGGGTAGTGATATATTAAAGGGTAGTGGTATATTAAAGGGTAGTAATATATTAAAGGGTAGATATATTAAAGGGTGGTGATATATTAAAGGGTAGTGATATATTAAAGGGTAGTGATATATTAAAGGGTAGTGATATATTAAAGGGTAGATATATTAAAGGGTAGTGATATATTAAAGGGTGGTGATATATTAAAGGGTAGTGATATATTAAAGGGTGGTGATATATTAAAGGGTAGTGATATATTAAAGGGTAGATATATTAAAGGGTAGTGATATATTAAAGGGTAGTGATATATTAAAGGGTAGTGATATATTAAAGGGTGGTGATATATTAAAGGGTAGTGATATATTAAAGGGTAGTGATATATTAAAGGGTAGATATATTAAAGGGTAGTGATATATTAAAGGGTAGTGATATATTAAAGGGTAGATAGATTAAAGGGTAGTGATATATTAAAGGGTGGTGATATATTAAAGGGTGGTGATATATTAAAGGGTAGTGATATATTAAAGGGTAGTGATATATTAAAGGGTAGATAGATTAAAGGGTGGTGATATATTAAAGGGTATATATATTAAAGGGTAGATATATTAAAGGGTAGTGATATATTAAAGGGTAGTGATATATTAAAGGGTAGTGATATATTAAAGGGTAGATAGATTAAAGGGTACATTTATTAAAGGGTAGATAGATTAAAGGGTGGTGATATATTAAAGGGTAGTGATATATTAAAGGGTAGTGATATATTAAAGGGTAGATTTATTAAAGGGTAGATATATTAAAGGGTAGTGATATATTAAAGGGTGGTGATATATTAAAGGGTAGTGATATATTAAAGGGTAGAGATATATTAAAGGGTAGAGATATACTAAAGGGTAGTGATATATTAAAGGGTGGTGATATATTAAAGGGTAGTGATATATTAAAGGGTAGAGATATACTAAAGGGTAGAGATATACTAAAGGGTGGTGATATATTAAAGGGTGGTGATATATTAAAGGGTAGTGATATATTAAAGGGTAGTGATATATTAAAGGGTGGTGATATATTAAAGGGTGGTGATATATTAAAGGGTAGATATATTAAAGGGTATATATATTAAAGGGTAGATATGTTAAAGGGTAGTGATATATTAAAGGGTAGTGATATATTAAAGGGTGGTGATATATTAAAGGGTGGTGATATATTAAAGGGTAGATATATTAAAGGGTATATATATTAAAGGGTAGATATATTAAAGGGTAGTGATATATTAAAGGGTAGTGATATATTAAAGGGTAGTGATATATTAAAGGGTAGATATGATAAAGGGTGGTGATATATTAAAGGTTGGTGATATATTAAAGGGTACATTTATTAAAGGGTAGTGATATATTAAAGGGTAGTGATATATTAAAGGGTGGTGATATATTAAAGGGTGGTGATATAATAAAGGGTGGTGATAGATTAAAGGGTGGTGATATATTAAAGGGTAGAGATATATTAAAGGGTAGTGATATATTAAAGGGTAGTGATATATTAAAGGGTAGTGATATATTAAAGGGTAGTGATATATTAAAGGGTGGTGATATATTAAAGGGTGGTGGTATATTAAAGGGTAGTGATATATTAAAGGGTAGATATATTAAAGGGTAGTGATATATTAAAGGGTAGTGATATATTAAAGGGTAGATATATTAAAGGGTAGTGATATATTAAAGGGTAGATATATTAAAGGGTAGTGATATATTAAAGGGTAGTGATATATTAAAGGGTAGTGATATATTAAAGGGTGGTGATATATTAAAGGGTAGTGATATATTAAAGGGTAGTGATATATTAAAGGGTATATATATTAAAGGGTGGTGATATATTAAAGGGTGGTGATATATTAAAGGGTAGTGATATATTAAAGGGTGGTGATATATTAAAGGGTGGTGATATATTAAAGGGTGGTGATATATTAAAGGGTAGTGATATATTAAAGGGTAGTGATATATTAAAGGGTGGTGATATATTAAAGGGTGGTGATATATTAAAGGGTAGAGATATATTAAAGGGTAGTGATATATTAAAGGGTGGTGATATATTAAAGGGTGGTGATATATTAAAGGGTAGAGATATATTAAAGGGTGGTGATATATTAAAGGGTAGATATATTAAAGGGTGGTGATATATTAAAGGGTAGTGATATATTAAAGGGTAGTGATATATTAAAGGGTAGTGATATATTAAAGGGTAGTGATATATTAAAGGGTAGTGATATATTAAAGGGTAGATATATTAAAGGGTAGTGATATATTAAAGGGTGGTGATATATTAAAGGGTAGTGATATATTAAAGGGTAGATATATTAAAGGGTAGTGATATATTAAAGGGTAGTGATATATTAAAGGGTAGATATATTAAAGGGTAGATATATTAAAGGGTAGAGATATATTAAAGGGTAGTGATATATTAAAGGGTAGTGGTATATTAAAGGGTAGTAATATATTAAAGGGTAGATATATTAAAGGGTGGTGATATATTAAAGGGTAGTGATATATTAAAGGGTAGTGATATATTAAAGGGTAGTGATATATTAAAGGGTAGATATATTAAAGGGTAGTGATATATTAAAGGGTGGTGATATATTAAAGGGTAGTGATATATTAAAGGGTGGTGATATATTAAAGGGTAGTGATATATTAAAGGGTAGATATATTAAAGGGTAGTGATATATTAAAGGGTAGTGATATATTAAAGGGTAGTGATATATTAAAGGGTGGTGATATATTAAAGGGTAGTGATATATTAAAGGGTAGTGATATATTAAAGGGTAGATATATTAAAGGGTAGTGATATATTAAAGGGTAGTGATATATTAAAGGGTAGATAGATTAAAGGGTAGTGATATATTAAAGGGTAGTGATATATTAAAGGGTGGTGATATATTAAAGGGTAGTGATATATTAAAGGGTAGTGATATATTAAAGGGTAGATAGATTAAAGGGTGGTGATATATTAAAGGGTATATATATTAAAGGGTAGATATATTAAAGGGTAGTGATATATTAAAGGGTAGTGATATATTAAAGGGTAGTGATATATTAAAGGGTAGATAGATTAAAGGGTACATTTATTAAAGGGTAGATAGATTAAAGGGTGGTGATATATTAAAGGGTAGTGATATATTAAAGGGTAGTGATATATTAAAGGGTAGATTTATTAAAGGGTAGATATATTAAAGGGTAGTGATATATTAAAGGGTGGTGATATATTAAAGGGTAGTGATATATTAAAGGGTAGAGATATATTAAAGGGTAGAGATATACTAAAGGGTAGTGATATATTAAAGGGTGGTGATATATTAAAGGGTAGTGATATATTAAAGGGTAGAGATATACTAAAGGGTAGAGATATACTAAAGGGTGGTGATATATTAAAGGGTGGTGATATATTAAAGGGTAGTGATATATTAAAGGGTAGTGATATATTAAAGGGTGGTGATATATTAAAGGGTGGTGATATATTAAAGGGTAGATATATTAAAGGGTATATATATTAAAGGGTAGATATGTTAAAGGGTAGTGATATATTAAAGGGTAGTGATATATTAAAGGGTGGTGATATATTAAAGGGTGGTGATATATTAAAGGGTAGATATATTAAAGGGTATATATATTAAAGGGTAGATATATTAAAGGGTAGTGATATATTAAAGGGTAGTGATATATTAAAGGGTAGTGATATATTAAAGGGTAGATATGATAAAGGGTGGTGATATATTAAAGGTTGGTGATATATTAAAGGGTACATTTATTAAAGGGTAGTGATATATTAAAGGGTAGTGATATATTAAAGGGTGGTGATATATTAAAGGGTGGTGATATAATAAAGGGTGGTGATAGATTAAAGGGTGGTGATATATTAAAGGGTAGAGATATATTAAAGGGTAGTGATATATTAAAGGGTAGTGATATATTAAAGGGTAGTGATATATTAAAGGGTAGTGATATATTAAAGGGTGGTGATATATTAAAGGGTGGTGGTATATTAAAGGGTAGTGATATATTAAAGGGTAGATATATTAAAGGGTAGTGATATATTAAAGGGTAGTGATATATTAAAGGGTAGATATATTAAAGGGTAGTGATATATTAAAGGGTAGTGATATATTAAAGGGTGGTGATATATTAAAGGGTGGTGATATATTAAAGGGTAGTGATATATTAAAGGGTAGATATATTAAAGGGTGGTGATATATTAAAGGGTAGTGATATATTTAATGGTAGTGATATATTAAAGGGTGGTGATATATTAAAGGGTAGATATATTAAAGGGTAGATATATTAAAGGGTAGTGATATATTAAAGGGTAGTGATATATTAAAGGGTTGTGATATGTTAAAGGGTAGATATATTAAAGGGTAGTGATATATTAAAGGGTAGTCATATATTAAAGGGTGGTGGTATATTAAAGGGTGGTGATATATTAAAGGGTGGTGATATATTAAAGGGTAGTGATATTAAAGGGTAGATATATTAAATGGTAGTGATATATTAAAGGGTAGTGATATATTAAAGGGTAGTGATATATTAAAGGGTTGTGATATGTTAAAGGGTAGATATATTAAAGGGTAGTGATATATTAAAGGGTAGTCATATATTAAAGGGTGGTGGTATATTAAAGGGTGGTGATATATTAAAGGGTAGTGATATATTAAAGGGTAGTGATATATTAAAGGGTAGTGATATTAAAGGGTAGATATATTCAAGGGTAGATATATTCAAGGGTAGTGATATATTAAAGGGTAGATATATTAAAGGGTAGAGATATACTAAAGGGTAGAGATATACTAGAGGGTAGAGATATACTAAAGGGTAGTGATATATTAAAGGGTAGATATATTAAAGGGTGGTGATATATTAAAGGGTAGAGATATATTAAAGGGTGGTGTTCTGATGAATGGAAACAGTAATGATGAATGGAAACAGTAATGATGAATGGAAACAGTAATGTGTTCTGATGAATGGAAACAGTAATGTGTTCTGATGTATGGAAACAGTAATGATGAATGGAAACAGTAATGTGTTCTGATGTATGGAAACAGTAATGATGAATGGAAACAGTAATGTGTTCTGATGAATGGAAACAGTAATGTGTTCTGATGAATGGAAACAGTAATGTGTTCTGATGAATGGAAACAGTAATGTGTTCTGATGAATGGAAACAGTAATGTGTTCTGATGTATGGAAACAGTAATGATGAATGGAAACAGTAATGTGTTCTGATGTATGGAAACAGTAATGATGAATGGAAACAGTAATGTGTTCTGATGTATGGAAACAGTAATGATGAATGGAAACAGTAATGTGTTCTGATGAATGGAAACAGTAATGATGAATGGAAACAGTAATGTGTTCTGATGAATGGAAACAGTAATGTGTTCTGATGTATGGAAACAGTAATGATGAATGGAAACAGTAATGATGAATGGAAACAGTAATGATGAATGGAAACAGTAATGATGAATGGAAACAGTAATGTGTTCTGATGAATGGAAACAGTAATGTGTTCTGATGAATGGAAACAGTAATGATGAATGGAAACAGTAATGTGTTCTGATGTATGGAAACAGTAATGATGAATGGAAACAGTAATGTGTTCTGATGAATGGAAACAGTAATGTGTTCTGATGAATGGAAACAGTAACATGGTCATATATTTTATATTCTGTAGGGAATACGGTGCGATTGATGACGTGGACATTGATCTGCACATCGACGTCAGTTTCCTAGATGTAAGTATGCCATTTATGCCATTCTCATTGCCTTGCATTCCATCTCCTAACGCAATGGAAGATGGGCCGGTAAGATTTGTTCTGATTTACTGGTAATGTAGTAGCGTATCATCGTGTCTGTAATATCTGACAGAAAGGGCATAGCGGGTGGGTGAAACAAAAAATGTCTGAGATTGTTTATGCTTTGAATACTTAGAAGTCTTACTGTATAAGTTGTATTTCAGGAGTGGTAGGACATGTTATGATAGTAGCGATCAAGCTGAAATGGGTCCCTGAATATTGTGTGCTGCGTCGTATTATCCTGTTTTGCTTTCATCAGGAGGAAATAGCCCTGGCATGGGACGTGATCCGCAGGGAGCCGGTGATCGTGCGTCTTCACTGCTCTCTGACACAGTACCTAAATGGACCAGGTACCACACACACACACACACACACACACACACACACACACACACACACACACACACACACACACACACACACACACCCAACCATACCACTTGACTGTCTGCATGCAGCGACTGTCACGGGTGTCGTTGGAAGTAGACCAAAGCGTGGAGAGCGTACCTTTTATTTTATTTTAAAATGTCGCCAACAAACGAACGAACGAACGAACGAACGAACGAACGAACGAACGAACGAACGAACGAACGAACGAACGAACGAACGAACGAACGAACGAACGAACGAGAAGCTTACAGGGCTAAGTGCCACAAAGGAAATGACCTACCCACACTGAAAGGAGGGAAAAAGGGCTACCTAAGTATGGTTCCCAATCAGAGACAACGATAGACAGCTGTCCCTGATTGAGAACCACACCTGGCCAAAACATAGAAATAAAGAAACATAGAAAACAAAGCATAGAATGCCCACCCCACATCACACCCTGACCAAACCAAATAGAGAAATAAAACGTCTCTCAAAGGTCAGGGCGTGACAGCGACATATTAAACCACACCACTGGACTGACATATTAAACCACACCACTGGACTGACATATTAAACCACACCACTGGACTGACATATTAAACCACACTACTGGACTGACATATTAAACCACACTACTGGACTGACATATTAAACCACACTGGACTGACATATTAAACCACACCACTGGACTGACATATTAAACCACACCACTGGACTGACATATTAAACCACACCACTGGACTGACATATTAAACCACACTACTGGACTGACATATTAAACCACACCACTGGACTGACATATTAAACCACACCACTGGACTGACATATTAAACCACACTACTGGACTGACATATTAAACCACACTGGACTGACATATTAAACCACACCACTGGACTGACATATTAAACCACACCACTGGACTGACATATTAAACCACACCACTGGACTGACATATTAAACCACACTACTGGACTGACATATTAAACCACACCACTGGACTGACATATTAAACCACACCACTGGACTGACATATTAAACCACACTACTGGACTGACATATTAAACCACACCACTGGACTGACATATTAAACCACACCACTGGACTGACATATTAAACCACACCACTGGACTGACATATTAAACCACACTACTGGACTGACATATTAAACCACACCACTGGACTGACATATTAAACCACACTACTGGACTGACATATTAAACCACACCACTGGACTGACATATTAAACCACACTACTGGACTGACATATTAAACCACACTGCTGGACTGACATATTAAACCACACCACTGGACTGACATATTAAACCACACTGGACTGACATATTAAACCACACTGCTGGACTGACATATTAAACCACACTGGACTGACATATTAAACCACACCACTGGACTGACATATTAAACCACACCACTGGACTGACATATTAAACCACACCACTGGACTGACATATTAAACCACACCACTGGACTGACATATTAAACCACACCACTGGACTGACATATTAAACCACACCACTGGACTGACATATTAAACCACACCACTGGACTGACATATTAAACCACACCACTGGACTGACATATTAAACCACACTGGACTGACATATTAAACCACACCACTGGACTGACATATATTAAACCACACTGCTGGACTGACATATTAAACCACACCACTGGACTGACATATTAAACCACACCACTGGACTGACATATTAAACCACACCACTGGACTGACATATTAAACAACACTACTGGACTGACATATTAAACCACACTACTGGACAGACATATTAAACAACACCACTGGACTGACATATTAAACCACACTACTGGACTGACATATTAAACCACACTGGACTGACATATTAAACCACACTACTGGACTGACATATTAAACCACACTACTGGACTGACATATTAAACCACACCACTGGACTGACATATTAAACCACACTACTGGACTGACATATTAAACCACACTACTGGACTGACATATTAAACCACACCACTGGACTGACATATTAAACCAC
Organism: Oncorhynchus mykiss; assembly: GCF_057628025.1. Lineage (NCBI taxonomy): Eukaryota > Metazoa > Chordata > Actinopteri > Salmoniformes > Salmonidae > Oncorhynchus > Oncorhynchus mykiss. The sequence continues at coordinate 2,879,197 of NC_143027.1, forward strand.
ACTACTGGACTGACATATTAAACCTCACCACTGGACTGACATATTAAACCACACCACTGGACTGACATATTAAACCACACCACTGGACTGACATAATAAACCACACCACTGGACTGACATATTAAACCACACCACTGGACTGACATATTAAACCACACCACTGGACTGACATATTAAACCACACCACTGGACTGACATATTAAACCACACCACTGGACTGACATATTAAACCACACTACTGGACTGACATATTAAACCACACCACTGGACTGACATATTAAACCACACTACTGGACTGACATATTAAACCACACCACTGGACTGACATATTAAACCACACTACTGGACTGACATATTAAACCACACTTGACTGACATATTAAACAACACCACTGGACTGACATATTAAACCACACTACTGGACTGGCATATTAAACCACACTGGACTGACATATTAAACAACACTACTGGACTGACATATTAAACCACACTACTGGACTGACATATTAAACCACACTACTGGACTGACATATTAAACCACACCACTGGACTGACATATTAAACCACACCACTGGACTGACATATTAAACCACACTGGACTGACATATTAAACCACACCACTGGACTGACATATTAAACCACACCACTGGACTGACATATTAAACCACACTACTGGACTGACATATTAAACCACACCACTGGACTGACATATTAAACCACACTACTGGACTGACATATTAAACCACACCACTGGACTGACATATTAAACCACACTGGACTGACATATTAAACCACACCACTGGACTGACATATTAAACCACACCACTGGACTGACATATTAAACCACACTGGACTGACATATTAAACCACACTGGACACTGACATATTAAACCACACCACTGGACTGACATATTAAACCACACCACTGGACTGACATATTAAACCACACCACTGGACTGACATATTAAACCACACCACTGGACTGACATATTAAACCACACCACTGGACTGACATATTAAACCACACTACTGGACTGACATATTAAACCACACTGGACTGACATATTAAACAACACCACTGGACTGACATATTATACCACACTACTGGACTGACATATTGAACCACACCACTGGACTGACATATTAAACCACACCACTGGACTGACATATTAAACCACACCACTGGACTGACATATTAAACCACACCACTGGACTGACATATTAAACCACACCACTGGACTGACATCTTAAACCACACTGGACTGACATATTAAACCACACCACTGGACTGACATATTAAACCACACTACTGGACTGACATATTAAACCACACCACTGGACTGACATATTAAACCACACTACTGGACTGACATATTAAACCACACCACTGGACTGACATATTAAACCACACTGGACTGACATATTAAACCACACTGGACTGACATATTAAACCACACTGGACTGACATATTAAACCACACCACTGGACTGACATATTAAACCACACCACTGGACTGACATATTAAACCACACTGGACTGACATATTAAACCACACTGGACTGACATATTAAACCACACCACTGGACTGACATATTAAACCACACCACTGGACTGACATATTAAACCACACCACTGGACTGACATATTAAACCACACCACTGGACTGACATATTAAACCACACTGGACTGACATATTAAACCACACTGGACTGACATATTAAACCACACCACTGGACTGACATATTAAACCACACCACTGGACTGACATATTAAACCACACCACTGGACTGACATATTAACCCACACCACTGGACTGACATATTAAACCACACCACTGGACTGACATATTAAACCACACTACTGGACTGACATATTAAACCACACCACTGGACTGACATATTAACCCACACCACTGGACTGACATATTAAACCACACCACTGGACTGACATATTAAACCACACTGGACTGACATATTAAACCACACCACTGGACTGACATATTAACCCACACTACTGGACTGACACACCACTGGACTGACATATTAAACCACACTACTTGACTGACATATTAAACCACACTGGACTGACATATTAAACCACACCACTGGACTGACATATTAAACCACACCACTGGACTGACATATTAAACCACACTGGACTGACATATTAAACCACACTGGACTGACATATTAAACCACACCACTGGACTGACATATTAAACCACACTACTGGACTGACATATTAACCCACACCACTGGACTGACATATTAAACCACACCACTGGACTGACATATTAAACCACACTACTGGACTGACATATTAAACCACACCACTGGACTGACATATTAAACCACACTGGACTGACATATTAAACCACACCACTGGACTGACATATTAAACCACACCACTGGACTGACATATTAACCCACACCACTGGACTGACATATTAAACCACACCACTGGACTGACATATTAAACCACACTACTGGACTGACATATTAAACCACACCACTGGACTGACATATTAACCCACACTACTGGACTGACATATTAAACCACACTGGACTGACATATTAAACCACACCACTGGACTGACATATTAACCCACACTACTGGACTGACATATTAAACCACACTGCTGCAATGACATATTAAACCACACTACTGGACTGACATATTAAACCACACCACTGGACTGACATATTAAACCACACTACTGGACTGACATATTAAACCACACCACTGGACTGACATATTAAACCACACTACTGGACTGACATATTAAACCACACTGGACTGACATATTAAACCACACTACTGGACTGACATATTAAACCACACCACTGGACTGACATATTAAACAACACTACTGGACTGACATATTAAACCACACCACTGGACTGACATATTAAACCACACCACTGGACTGACATATTAAACCACACCACTGGACTGACATATTAAACCACACTACTGGACAGACATATTAAACAACACTACTGGACTGACATATTAAACCACACCACTGGACTGACATATTAAACCACACTGGACTGACATATTAAACCACACTGGACTGACATATTAAACCACACCACTGGACTGTCTGCATTTTTTAAAATCTTTATTTAACTCGGCAAGTCAGTTAAGTACAAATTCTTATTTTTCACTAACGGCCTAGCAACAGTGGGTTAACTGCCTGTTCAGGGGCAGAGCCACATATTTTGTACCTTGTCAGCTCGTGGATTTGAACTTGCAACCTTCCGGTTACTAGTCCAACGCTCTAACCACTAGGCCACCCTGCCGCTCCAATGCAGAGACATTGGATTGCTTTATGTTTCCATCATGAGATATCTATTGTGTTCCCCAGTCCCCACGGTGGACGTGTTCCAGGCATCGACTAAGGACCGGTTTGGACTGGGACATCAGTTGAAGAAGTAAGTGTTTGGTGGTGCTAAGATGTGGCTTTAAACACTAGAGGACTCATATTACTTGTTACAATGTAATACACAGATAATGCAGACATTTGTTCCTTGTTTCTCTCCAGGATAATGCAGATATTTGTTCCTTGTTTCTCTCCAGGATAATGCAGACATTTGTTCCTTGCTTGTTTCCAGGATATTGCAGACATTTGTTCCTTGTTTTTCTCCAGAATAATGCAGACATTTGTTCCTTGTTTCTCTCCAGGATAATGCAAACATTTGTTCCTTGTTTCTCTCCAGGATAATGCAGATATTTGTTTGTTGTTTCTCTCCAGGATAATGCAGATATTTGTTCCTTGTTTCTCTCCAGGATAATGCAGACGTTTGTCACCCAGCAGTGGAAACACCAAAGTGAAGAGAAGCTCAACTCCCTTCACAACAAAAACAAGAACAAGAAGAAGGTCAAATCTCCCCTCCACATCTTCTCAACCCTCCGCAGGTCAGAGAAACATCAGCACTGTCATTTTCACAACACTGACATTTGATGTCTAAGAGAAGTAGGGTCGCAAAATTCAGGTAACTTTCCTGATTCAAATTCAGAGGTTTTCTAGAAATCCTGGTTGGAAGGTTCCCGGTATCAGGAGGGTATAAGCAGGAAACATGGAATTCTCCAACCAGGAAATACTGAATCCTCCAGCCAGGAAATACTGAATCCTCCAGCCAGGAAATGCTGAATTCTCCAGACAGGAAATACTGATTCCTCCAACCAGGAAATACTGAATCCTCCAGCCAGGAAATACTGAATCCTCCAGACAGGAAATGCTGAATTCTCCAGACAGGAAATACTGATTCCTCCAACCAGGAAATACTGAATCTTCCAAACAGGATTTCTGGAAAACCTCTGAATTTCAGGAAAGTTACCTGAATTTTGCAACCATAAACAGAATTATATATATGAACCGGTCTGTCACTATAATTAAACTACAGACATTTCTCATCCCTTACCATATAGGCATTTACTGTGTCTGAAAGGATCAGATTGGTATGATATGTTAGAGGCTCCACATTGCTCTCTGATTGGTTAGGCAGAATTGAGCCTGGGTTTACTGCCTCACATTGGACAATAAAGTTATCTTCATTTTCTCCCCAGATCTCCCAGCTACCCGCCTCCTGGCTGTGTCAAGAGCAAGAAGAATCTGAAGCCGGAACAAGATGGCGTCTCTAAATCCCACCGTCTCCTCGGCCAGACCTGTTCCAGCACCGTTAAACAGCAGGTTGAAGCGGAGGTCCCTGGAACTAAGACCACCCACCGTCTCCTCGGCCAGTCCCTGTCTAGCACAGACCCCCGTTTGGACCACGGAGGAGGGCCCTGTCCCGGACCCCTGCCCCTCAAACCCCGCCGCATCCTGGGCAGGCCCTGCTCGGCTTTGGTCAAACCAGAGGACCTCCGCCCCACTCCCCACAAACTCCTGCCCCGATTGTGCTCCGGCGACCCCCGCTGTGAGCACGCTGGTGGGGGAGGAGGCAGTCTTGGAGGAGGTTTGAAGCACCACAGGCTGCTCAGTAGGTCGTGCTCTGGTTCTATCAGGACAGAGGAATTAGATGGACTGAAACACCACCACCACCTCCTCAGCAGGTAAGGTCATACAAAAAAGAGAAGGTAATGGTATCTCCCAAATCCACCGCAACATCACACGTATTTTAGAATGCATAGGTGCTCTTCTATTAGATGAGATAGCATTAGAAAAATACTTTTGTTGTTGCAGTCTTTTTTGAGAGATGTTATCACCACCTCTGTTCCCAGATGAGCACCCCATTTCATAGAAACGTATAGTAGCGCCTGAATTTATCAACTTTAATCCGTCACAGAAGAAATGTGTTTGCACCAGTTAATACATTAAACACCAATAAATTAACCACAACAAGACAAACCTCATCAATGCCTCCATGTTACCGCAGGTCCTACTACCTCATCAATGCCTCCATGTTACCTCAGGTCCTACTGCCTCATCAATGCCTCCATGTTACTGCAGGTCCTACTGCCTCATCAATGCCTCCATGTTACCTCAGGTCCTACTGCCTCATCAATGCCTCCATGTTACTGCAGGTCCTACTGCCTCATCAATGCCTCCATGTTACCTCAGGTCCTACTGCCTCATCAATGCCTCCATGTTACTGCAGGTCCTACTGCCTCATCAATGCCTCCATGTTACTGTAGGTCCTACTACCTCATCAATGCCTCCATGTTACCTCAGGTCCTACTGCCTCATCAATGCCTTCATGTTACTGATTTCCTACTACCTCATCAATGCCTCCATGTTACCTCAGGTCCTACTGCCTCATCAATGCCTCCATGTTACTGCAGGTCCTACTACCTCATCAATGCCTCCATGTTACCTCAGGTCCTACTACCTCATCAATGCCTCCATGTTACCTCAGGTCCTACTGCCTCATCAATGCCTCCATGTTACCTCAGGTCCTACTACCTCATCAATGCCTCCATGTTACCTCAGGTCCTACTGCCTCATCAATGCCTCCATGTTACCTCAGGTCCTACTGCCTCATCAATGCCTCCATGTTACTGCAGGTCCTACTGCCTCATCAATACCTCCATGTTACCTCAGGTCCTACTACCTCATCAATGCCTCCATGTTACCTCAAGTCCTACTGCCTCATCAATGCCTCCATGTTACCTCAGGTCCTACTGCCTCATCAATGCCTCCATGTTACTGCAGGTCCTACTGCCTCATCAATGCCTCCATGTTACCTCAGGTCCTACTACCTCATCAATGCCTCCATGTTACTGTAGGTCCTACTACCTCATCAATGCCTCCATGTTACCTCAGGTCCTACTGCCTCATCAATGCCTTCATGTTACTGATTTCCTACTACCTCATCAATGCCTCCATGTTACCTCAGGTCCTACTGCCTCATCAATGCCTCCATGTTACTGTAGGTCCTACTACCTCATCAATGCCTCCATGTTACCTCAGGTCCTACTGCCTCATCAATGCCTCCATGTTACCTCAGGTCCTACTGCCTCATCAATGCCTCCATGTTACCTCAGGTCCTACTGCCTCATCAATGCCTCCATGTTACCTCAGGTCCTACTGCCTCATCAATGTCTCCATGTTACCTCAGGTCCTACTGCCTCATCAATGCCTCCATGTTACCTCAGGTCCTACTGCCTCATCAATGCCTCCATGTTACCTCAGGTCCTACTACCTCATCAATGCCTCCATGTGACCTCAGGTCCTACTGCCTCATCAATGCCTCCATGTTACCTCAGGTCCTACTACCTCATCAATGCCTCCATGTTACTGTAGGTCCTACTGCCTCATCAATGCCTCCATGTTACCTCAGGTCCTACTGCCTCATCAATGCCTCCATGTTACTGCAGGTCCTACTGCCTCATCAATGCCTCCATGTTACCTCAGGTCCTACTGCCTCATCAATGCCTCCATGTTACCTCAGGTCCTACTACCTCATCAATGCCTCCATGTTACCTCAGGTCCTACTGCCTCATCAATGCCTCCATGTTACCTCAGGTCCTACTGCCTCATCAATGCCTCCATGTTACCTCCGGTCCTACTGCCTCATCAATGCCTCCATGTTACCTCCGGTCCTACTGCCTCATCAATGCCTCCATGTTACCTCAGGTCCTACTACCTCATCAATGCCTCCATGTTACTGTAGGCCTACTGCCTCATCAATGCATCCTTGTTACCTCAGGTCCTACTGCCTCATCAATGCCTCCATGTTACTGTAGGTCCTACTGCCTCATCAATGCCTCCATGTTACTGCAGGTCCTACTGCCTCATCAATGCCTCCTTGTTACCTCAGGTCCTACTGCCTCATCAATGCCTCCATGTTACCTCAGGTCCTACTGCCTCATCAATGCCTCCATGTTACCTCAGGTCCTACTGCCTCATCAATGCTTCCATGTTACCTCAGGTTCTACTGCCTCATCAATGCCTCCATGTTACCTCAGGTCCTACTGCCTCATCAATGCCTCCATGTTACCTCAGGTCCTACTACCTCATCAATGCCTCCATGTTACTGTAGGTCCTACTGCCTCATCAATGCCTCCATGTTACTGTAGGTCCTACTGCCTCATCAATGCCTCCATGTTACCTCAGGTCCTACTACCTCATCAATGCCTCCATGTTACTGTAGGTCCTACTGCCTCCTCAATGCCTCCATGTTACCTCAGGTCCTACTGCCTCATCAATGCCTCCATGTTACCTCAGGTCCTACTACCTCATCAATGCCTCCATGTTACCTCAGGTCCTACTACCTCCTCAATGCCTCCATGTTAACTCAGGTCCTACTGCCTCATCAATGCCTCCATGTTACCTCAGGTCCTACTGCCTCATCAATGCCTCCATGTTACCTCAGGTCCTACTGCCTCATCAATGCCTCCATGTTACCTCAGGTCCTACTGCCTCCTCAATGCCTCCATGTTACCTCAGGTCCTACTACCTCATCAATGCCTCCATGTTACCTCAGGTCCTACTACCTCATCAATGCCTCCATGTTACTGCAGGTCCTACTGCCTCATCAATGCCTCCATGTTACCTCAGGTCCTACTACCTCATCAATGCCTCCATGTTACCTCAGGTCCTACTGCCTCATCAATGCCTCCATGTTACCTCAGGTCCTACTGCCTCATCAATGCCTCCATGTTACCTCAGGTCCTACTGCCTCCTCAATGCCTCCATGTTACCTCAGGTCCTACTGCCTCCTCAATGCCTCCATGTTACCTCAGGTCCTACTGCCTCCTCAATGCCTCCATGTTACCTCAGGTCCTACTGCCTCATCAATGTCTCCATGTTACCTCAGGTCCTACTCCAGCAGTACCAAGATGGGCAAAGCAGCGGACATCTTCAAGGACTCTGTGTCTCCGTCCGAGGGGAGGCGCCTCTCTCTTACCTCAGGGCTCATGGGGATCCTCGCCCCCTCGCTCGCCACGCCCCCGCCGGTCAGTAGGCCTCTCACGATTGGCTGATGGTTATTAGAAACACGAATAGTTAACCTATTTTGGTGCACAGGCATGTAAAATAATAGAGTAATTGTAATAGAAATAAAGGTGTCTAACATATCTGTCATAGCTGCTTATTTATATTTATTTCACCTTTATTTAACCAGGTAGGCTAGTTGAGAACAAGTTCTCATTTGCAACTGCGACCTGGCCAAGATAAAGCAAAGCAGAGTGACACATAAAACAACACAGAGTTACACATGGAGTAAACAAAACACACAGTCAATAATACAGTAGAACAAAAGAAAACAAAAAGTCTATATACAGTGAGTGCAAATGAGGTAAGTTAAGGAAATAAATAGGCCATGGTGGCGAAGTAATTACAATATAGTAATTAAACACTGGAATGGTAGATTGGCAGAAGATGAATGAGCAAGTAGAGATACTGGGGTGAAAGGAGCAAGATAAATAAATAAATACAGTATGTGGATGAGGTAGTTGGATGGGCTGTTTACAGATGGGCTATGTACAGGTGCAGTGATCTGTGAGCTGCTCTGACAGCTGGTGCTTAAAGCTAGTGAGGGAGATGTGAGTCTCCAGCTTCAGAGATTTTTACAGTTCGTTCCAGTCATTGGAAGCAGAGAACTGTAAGGAAAGATGACCAAAGGAGAAATTGGCTTTGGGGTGACCAGTGAGATATACCTGCTGGAGCGCGTGCTACGAGTGGGTGCTGCTATGGTGACCAGTGAGCTGAGATAAGGCGGGGCTTTACCTAGCAGAGACTTGTAGCTAACCTGTAGCCAGTGGGTTTGGCGACGAGTATGAAGTGAGGGCCAACCAACGAGAGTGTACAGGTCGCAGTGGTGGGTAGTGTATGGGGCTTTGGTGACAAAACGGATGGCACTGTGATAGACTGCATCCAGTTTGTTGAGTAGAGTGTTGGAGGCTATTTTATAGATGACATCACCGAAGTTCAGGATCGGTAGGATGGTCAGTTTTACGAGGGTATGTTTGGCAGCATGAGTGAAGGATGCTTTGTTGCGAAATAGGAAACCAATTCTAGATGTAATTTTGGATTGGAGATGCTTAATGTGAGTCTGGAATGAGAGTTTACAGTCTAACCAGACACCGAGGTATTTGTAGTTGTCCATGTATTCTAAGTCAGAGCCGTCCAGAGTAGTGATGCTGGACGGGCGAGCAGGTACGGGCAGTGATCGGTTGAATAGCATGCATTTAGTTTTACTTGCATTTCAGAGCAGTTGGAGGCTATGGAAGGAGAGTTGTATGGCATTGAAGCTCATCTGGAGGTTAGTTAACACTGTGTCCAAAGAAGGGCCAGAAGTATACAGAAGCAGCAAGAGCAACATCATTGATGTATACAGAGAAGAGAGTCGGACCGAGAATTTAACCCTGTGGCACCCCCATAGAGACTGCCAGAGGTCCGGACATTATTACTAAACAGCCCTCTTTTCCTCTATAGCCAAACAATGGGGCCAAGTCCATTCCGATAAGAGACAGAGGCTTCCTTGTCCAGGTAAACACTGCCACCTTATAGAAAACCTTACAGGTAAACTTTACTTTAGCCAACCCCATTATAAGGTGTTCTCAACAGGAGGTTTGATCCACTATGATGTGTTGTGCTGTGTTGTCTCTTCAGACCATGGAATATGCTGAGCAGAGAACTCCGGTCCTAAATGAGTTCTGTGTGGTGTGTGACGAACCACATGTGTTCCAGAACGGACCCATGCTCCGAGTGAGTACACACCCACGCTCGTGCACACACACACACACATACATACATACATGCACACATGCCAGACGCATGCACTGCACGCACGAACGGTATGCCTAGGGCTAAACAGTCTACGGTACGTAGACCTAGACGAACCGTCCAGTAGACTGTTTTGGCCCTAGACGAACCGTCCAGTAGACTGTTTTGGCCCTAGACGTACCAGACAGTAGACTGTTTTGGCCCTAGACGTACCAGACAGTAGACTGTTTTGGCCCTAGATGTACCAGACAGTAGACTGTTTTGGCCCTAGACGAACCGTCCAGTAGACTGTTTTGGCCCTAGACGAACCGTCCAGTAGACTGTTTTGGCCCTAGACGAACCGTCCAGTAGACTGTTTTGGCCCTAGACGTACCAGACAGTAGACTGTTTTGGCCCTAGACGTCCTGATGAGCTGATCCCGTCTATGTGGTATGTTCACCCCACAGCCCACGGTGTGTGAGCGAGAACTGTGTGTGTTTGCCTTTCAAACACTGGGGGTGATGAACGAGGCAGCCGACGAGATCGCCACCGGAGCTCAGGTACATCACACACAGACACACACAGACACACACACACAGACACAGACACAGACAGTTTAACCAGTCCTCCTGTTTCCTAGGTGGTGGACCTGTTGGTGTCCATGTGTAGGTCTGCTCTAGAGTCTCCCAGGAAAGTGGTCATCTTTGAGCCATATCCCTCCGTGGTGGATCCGTGTGACTCCCAGGCACTGGCCTTCAACCCCCGGGTATGGTGTACTAACCCTGAACCTACTAACAGCCTTAGGCCTTCAACCCCCGGGTATGGTTTATTAACCCTGAACCTACTAACAGCCTTAGACCTTCAACGCCCAGGTATGGTGTACTAACCCTGAACCTACTAACAGCCTTAGCCCTTCAACCCCTGGGTATGGTTTATTAACCCTGAACCTACTAACAGCCTTAGGCCTTCAACCCCCAGGTATGGTGTACTAACCCTGAACCTACTAACAGCCTTAGGCCTTCAACCCCCGGGTATGGTTCACTAACCCTGAACCTACTAACAGCCTTAGACCTTCAACCCCCAGGTATGGTTTATTAACCCTGAACCTACTAACAGCCTTAGGCCTTCAACCCCCAGGTATGGTTTATTAACCCTGAACCTACTAACAGCCTTAGGCCTTCAACCCCCGGGTATGGTTCACTAACCCTGAACCTACTAACAGCCTTAGACCTTCAACCCCCAGGTATGGTTTATTAACCCTGAACCTACTAACAGCCTTAGGCCTTCAACCCCCAGGTATGGTTTATTAACCCTGAACCTACTAACAGCCTTAGACCTTCAACCCCCAGGTATGGTTTATTAACCCTGAACCTACTAACAGCCTTAGACCTTCAACCCCCGGGTATGGTTTATTAACCCTGAACCTACTAACAGCCTTAGACCTTCAACCCCCAGGTATGGTTTATTAACCCTGAACCTACTAACAACCTTAGGCCTTCAACCCCCAGGTATGGTTTATTAACCCTGAACCTACTAACAGCCTTAGACCTTCAACCCCCAGGTATGGTTTATTAACCCTGAACCTACTAACAGCCTTAGACCTTCAACCCCCGGGTATGGTTTATTAACCCTGAACCTACTAACAGCCTTAGACCTTCAACCCCCAGGTATGGTTTATTAACCCTGAACCTACTAACAGCCTTAGGCCTTCAACCCCCAGGTATGGTTTATTAACCCTGAACCTACTAACAGCCTTAGACCTTCAACCCCCAGGTATGGTTTACTAACCCTGAACCTACTAACAGCCTTAGGCTTTCAACCCCCAGGTATGGTTTACTAACCCTGAACCTACTAACAGCCTTAGACCTTCAACCCCCAGGTATGGTGTACTAACCCTGAACCTACTAACAGCCTTAGGCCTTCAACCCCCAGGTATGGTTTATTAACCCTGAACCTACTAACTGCCTTAGACCTTCAACCCCCAGGTATGGTTTATTAACCCTGAACCTACTAACAGCCTTAGGCCTTCAACCCCCAGGTATGGTTATTAACCCTGAACCTACTAACAGCCTTAGGCCTTCAACCCCCGGGTATGGTTTACTAACCCTGAACCTACTAACAGCCTTAGGCCTTCAACCCCCAGGTATGGTTTATTAACCCTGAACCTACTAACTGCCTTAGGCCTTGTTGTTTTCGTTGATTCCTGCTGAATTGAACGGTCCTTTTTAAAGTGGTGCAGTACTGCCTATGATGCATCACCCTGCTGTCTGGTAGGCTGTAGACGAGAAGGTGGTGTGTTTTATTGGATTGACTGCAGTGATGATGATGATGATGATGATGATGATTGTGGTTCATTTCAGAAAAAGGATTATGACCGAGTGATGAGAGCCCTTGACAGCCTTACCTCTATCAGAGAAATGTCCCAGGTAACTAACCCTAACCCTTGACCCTTCCATCTATCAGAGAAATGTCCCAGGTAACTAAACCTAACCCTTGACCCTTGACCCTTACCTCTATCAGAGAAATGTCCCAGGTAACTAACCCTAACCCTTGACCCTTACCTCTATCAGAAAAATGTCCCAGGTAACTAACCCTAACCCTTGACCCTTACCTCTATCAGAGAAATGTCCCAGGTAACTAAACCTAACCCTTGAGCCTTGACCCTTCCATCTATCAGAGAAATGTCCCAGGTAACTAACCCTAACTTGTGACCCTTACCTCTATCAGAGAAATGTCCCAGGTAACTAACCCTAACCCTTGACCCTTACCTCTATCAGAGAAATGTCCCAGGTAACTAAACCTAACCCTTGACCCTTCCATCTATCAAAGAAATGTCCCAGGTAACTAACCCTAACCCTTGACCCTTACCTCTATCAGAGAAATGTCCCAGGTAACTAACCCTAACCCTTGACCCTTACCTCTATCAGAGAAATGTCCCAGGTAACTAACCCTAACCCTTGACCCTTACCTCTATCAGAGAAATGTCCCAGGTAACTGTATGGAGACTTCACATTTACTGTACAGGGCAATGCCACCTTACGGCATGGCTTCATCTTATATAGCATTATAGAACCTTTTGGCAATGTCAACTTATAATGTTATTGTACAATGTTCAACATCTACAACACACACGCATACACACACGCATACATGCACGCACACACACGCACACACACACACACACATGCAGACACACACACACACACACGCATACACACACACGCATACACACACACACGCATACACACACACGCATACACACACACGCACGCATACACACACACGCACGCATACACACACACACACACACACACACACACACACACACACAGATAATTCACCCAGGCTCTCATCCCCTTCCATGCCTCCTGTGTAGCTGTGTGTTCTGAAGCCAGCAGAGTTAAATAACCCTAGTTAGAAGAGTATTGTTTCTCTACAGGCACCTTACCTTGAGGTCAAGAGGCAGATGGACAAGCATGATCCTTTAGCTCACCCCTTACTGCAATGGTAAGAGACCCCTTACTGCCATGGTAAGAGACCCCTTACTGCCATGGTAAGAAACCCCTTACTGCCATGGTAAGAAACCCCTTACTGCCATGGTAAGAGACCCCTTACTGCCATGGTAAGAGACCCCTTACTGCAATGGTAAGAGACCCCTTACTGCAATGGTAAGAGACCCCTTACTGCCATGGTAAGAGACCCCTTACTGTAATGGTAAGAGACCCCTTACTGCAATGGTAAGAAAATCCCTTACTGCAATGGTAAGAAGCCCCTTACTGCAATGATAAGAACCCCCTTACTGCAATGATAAGAAGCCCCTTACTGCAATGATAAGAATCACCTTACTGCAATGGTAAGAATCTCCTTACTGTAATGGTAAGAAATCCCTTACTGCAATGGTAAGAGACCCCTTACTGTAATGGTAAGAAATCCCTTACTGCAATGGTAAGAAATCCCTTACTGCAATGGTAAGAAATCCCTTACTGCAATGGTAAGAAGCCCCTTACTGCAATGATAAGAAGCCCCTTACTGCAATGATAAGAATCACCTTACTGCAATGGTAAGAATCCCCTTACTGTAATGGTAAGAAATCCCTTACTGCAATGGTAAGAGACCCCTTACTGTAATGGTAAGAAAGCCCTTACTGCAATGGTAAGAAATCCCTTACTGCAATGGTAAGAAGCCCCTTACTGCAATGATAAGAAGCCCCTTACTGCAATGATAAGAATCACCTTACTGCAATGGTAAGAATCCCCTTACTGCAATGATAAGAATCCACTTACTGCAATGGTAAGGACGGTGAGTCTCACGTCCATCCAACCCCATCCTGACTTACCATTTTCTACCATTGTTCTTATATTTTGTACCATTATCTACCATTGTTCTTATATTTTCTACCATTGTGCCCATTGTTCTTATATTTTCTACCATTGTGCCCATTGTCCTTATATTTTCTACCATTGTGCCCATTGTCCTTATATTTTCTACCATTGTGTACCATTGTTCTTATATTTTCTACCATTGTGCCCATTGTTCTTATATTTTCTACCATTGTGTACCATTGTTCTTATATTTTCTACTATTGTGTACCATTGTTCTTATATTTTCTACCATTGTGTACCATTGTTCTTATATTTTCTACCATTGTGTACCATTGTTCTTATATTTTCTACCATTGTGTACCATTGAGACATTACCATTCCAGGCCTTACTGCAGAGCAGTCAGAAACACTGGCTGTCATATTGAATGTACACAGACAAACATCATGTGGACGGATACATTTATACCAGAAATACTTTAACAAATGAGGAGATGGGAATATCGACGGTCAGTGAATGGAGGAATGTATTATTCCCTGACCAGAAGACTGTGGACCAATTGCATTCACGTTGTCATGCTGCGTCACGCGGCTGCTAAGCTAATTGCCACGCAATCAGCTTCTAAAAGTCAGGGTATGAGCCCAGAATGCACCACGCGGCCCAGAATGCACCACGCGGCCCAGAATGCACCACTTGGCCCAGAATGCACAGAATGCACCACGCGGCCCAGAATGCGCCACGCGGCCCAGAATGCGCCACGCGGCCCAGAATGCACCACGCGGCCCAGAATGCACCACGCGGCCCAGAATGCACCACTTGGCCCAGAATGCACAGAATGCACCACGCGGCCCAGAATGCGCCACACGGCCCAGAATGCGCCACGCGGCCCAGAATGCGCCACGCGGCCCAGAATGCGCCACGCGGCCCAGAATGCACCACGCGGCCCAGAATGCACCACGCGGCCCAGAATGCACCACGCGGCCCAGAATGCACCACGCGGCCCATTGACAATGTAGGGCCATGTACTCAATGGGTGTTAATACGAATCCAATGGAGTTTCCCGATCTCATCATTTCTTAAAATATTTCTGATTTCACCACCCACAGAAACTGTATGATTTGACACTTACAGAGATATACAACAACAGTCACTTTGCTGGAAGTGTTATATTACAAAGTGTTAAGACTATAAACATTTTTCTTATTCTCCCCCCCTTCAGGGTAATATCCAGTAACAGGTCACACATCGTCAAACTTCCAGTTACCAGAGTGAGTTTTATATTCCCTTCAATACACCTTTATGTAACCTCCTCAGGTGCAATTAAGAGTATTTTAAATGAAATTGAAATTGCGTCGTTTGTCCTTAATTGAGAGAAGATGAGAGAAATACTAGAACTGAACATCGGTTTGATACCACATTGTTCATTTTACTGGCATTCACCATCAAATGGTCTTAATGACTGAATAATTAACTCCATATAAAAGGTGTTTCAGTAGAGGGTTGAACAGGACGTTATGTAGATTTGTTTTAAACAATCCCTGGTGATGATGGTTATTAAGTCTGGCCTAGACATGATGTAGTATCTATATATTTATGGTGATTAAGTCTGGCCTAGAAGATGATGTAGTATCTCTACATTTATGGTTATTAAGTCTGGCCTAGACATGATGTAGTATCTCTATATTTATGGTTATTCAGTCTGGCTTAACATGATGTAGTATCTCTATATTTATGGTTATTAAGTCTGGCTTAACATGATGTAGTATCTATATATTTATGGTTATTAAGTCTGGCCTAGACATGATGTAGTATCTCTACATTTATGGTTATTAAGTCTGGCCTAGACATGATGTAGTATCTCTATATTTATGGTTATTAAGTCTGGCTTAACATGATGTAGTATCTCTATATTTATGGTTATTAAGTCTGGCTTAACATGATGTAGTATCTATATATTTATGGTTATTAAGTCTGGCCTAGACATGATGTAGTATCTCTACATTTATGGTTATTAAGTCTGGCCTAGACATGATGTAGTATCTCTATATTTATGGTTATTAAGTCTGGCTTAACATGATGTAGTATCTCTATATTTATGGTTATTAAGTCTGGCTTAACATGATGTAGTATCTATATATTTATGGTTATTAAGTCTGGCTTAACATTATGTAGTATCTCTACATTTATGGTGATTAAGTCTGGCCTAGACATGATGTAGTATCTCTATATTTATGGTGATTAAGTCTGGCCTAGACATGATGTACTATCTCTACATTTATGGTGATTAAGTCTGGCCTAGACATGATGTAGTATCTCTACATTTATGGTGATTAAGTCTGGCCTAGACATGATGTAGTATCTCTACATTTATGGTGATTAAGTCTGGCCTAGACATGATGTAGTATCTCTACATTTATGGTGATTAAGTCTGGCCTAGACATGATGTAGTATCTCTACATTTATGGTGATTAAGTCTGGCCTAGACATGATGTAGTATCTCTACATTTATGGTGATTAAGTCTGGCCTAGACATGATGTAGTATCTCTACATTTATGGTGATTAAGTCTGGCCTAGACATGATGTAGTATCTCTACATTTATGGTGATTAAGTCTGGCCTAGACATGATGTAGTATCTATATGTTTATGGTTATTAAGTCTGGCCTAGACATGATGTAGTATCTATATATTTATGGTTATTAAGTCTGGCCTAGACATGATGGAGTATCTATATATTTATGGTTATTAAGTCTGGCCTAGACATGATGTAGAATCTATATATTTATGGTGATTAAGTCTGGCCTAGACATGATGTAGTATCTATATATTTATGGTTATTAAGTCTGGCCTAGACATGATGTAGTATCTCTACATTTATGGTTATTAAGTCTGGTCTAGACATGATGTAGTGTCTATATATTTATGGTTATTAAGTCTGGCCTAGACATGATGTAGTATCTCTATATTTATGGTTATTAAGTCTGGCTTAACATGATGTAGTATCTCTATATTTATGGTTATTAAGTCTGGCTTAACATGATGTAGTATCTATATATTTATGGTTATTAAGTCTGGCTTAACATGATGTAGTATCTCTACATTTATGGTGATTAAGTCTGGCCTAGACATGATGTAGTATCTCTATATTTATGGTTATTAAGTCTGGCCTAGACATGATGTATCTCTACATTTATGGTGATTAAGTCTGGCCTAGACATGATGTAGTATCTCTATATTTATGGTTATTAAGTCTGGCCTAGACATGATGTAGTATCTCTACATTTATGGTGATTAAGTCTGGCCTAGACATGATGTAGTATCTCTACATTTATGGTGATTAAGTCTGGCCTAGACATGATGTAGTATCTCTACATTTATGGTGATTACGTCTAGCTTAACATGATGTAGTATCTATATATTTATGGTTATTAAGTCTAGCTTAACATGATGTAGTATCTCTACATTTATGGTTATTAAGTCTAGCTTAACATGATGAAGTATCTATATATTTATGGTTATTAAGTCTGGCTTAACATGATGTAGTATCTCTACATTTATGGTTATTAAGTCTGGCCTAGACATGATGGAGTATCTATATATTTATGGTTATTAAGTCTGGCCTAGACATGATGTAGTATCTATATATTTATGGTTATTAAGTCTAGCTTAACATGATGTAGTATCTATATATTTATGGTTATTAAGTCTAGCTTAACATGATGTAGTATCTCTACATTTATGGTGATTAAGTCTGGCCTAGACATGATGTAGTATCTATATATTTATGGTTATTAAGTCTAGCTTAACATGATGTAGTATCTCTACATTTATGGTTATTAAGTCTGGCCTAGACATGATGTAGTATCTATATATTTATGGTAATTAAGTCTAGCTTAACATGATGTAGTATCTCTACATTTATGGTGATTAAGTCTAGCTTAACATGATGTAGTATCTATATATTTATGGTTATTAAGTGTTGTTGTCTCCTGTCTCTCGTGTCACGACTGCAGCAGCTGAAGTTCATGCACACCCCGCACCAGTTCCTTCTACTCAACAGTCCTCCTGCCAAAGAGTCCAACTTCCGAGCTGCCAAAAACCTCTTCGGGAGTACCTTCGCTTTCCAGTAGGAACGTTTTTCTTACATCTACCAGTAGCTAGCTACACACTCTTGTGCTCTTATACTGACAACTGTTTTGTTTTCAGAATATGTTTTCAGGATATGTTTTCAGGACATGTTTCAAGACATGTTTTCAGAATATGTTTTCAGGACATGTTTTCAGGATATGTTTTCAGGATATGTTTTCAGGACATGTTTTCAGGATATGTTTTCAGGATATGTTTTCAGGATATGTTTTCAGAATATGTTTTCAGGATATGTTTTCAGGATATGTTTTCAGGATATGTTTTCAGGAGTGACTTTGCTCTTTTTAGTGGAAGAACACTTTACATAAAGTGTATGTATAATGCAGTTATAATGCAGTTATAATGCAGTTATAATGCAGTTATAATGCAGTTATAATGCAGTTATAATGCAGTTATAATGCTATGGAGGATTAGAGCGACACCTTTATAATATATTTTAATATATTTTAATTCTCTCCTCAGTGGTTCTCACATAGAGAATTGGCACTCCATTTTGAGAAACGGTTTGGTGGTTGCATCCAACACAAGACTTCAGGTAAACAACAACAACAACAACATCCGAGGAGGTATACAACGTGTTTATCAACCCCTTAAAGGCACAAACTGTGATTTGAAATGCCTGACCCCTGAGACTAGTTTGTTTGGTATGCTGTGGGGTGGGGGCTGAGGAAATGTAACCCATAACTTATCAACCTAACACCTCTTTGCTTGCAAATCCACAGTTACCATACATATTTAATACACAGTACATTGCATATCGCATGATAAAGTGGAACTGACAGCGTTTTTTAACTACTTTGCAGATATGAAACAAACAGACAATCATAATAATATCAGTGAAAAATATCAAATCCCCAGTTTGTGCTACGAAAAACAACTTTATAAAAAGGCTTTAAAATAGTTTCTGTGCGACTCGACGTTCCCACGACGAAGAGAAAAGCATTGTTGTCAGAATAGATGGATGCAGTTCAACGCATGATTCATATAATTCACCAAGACATTTCTTGTTAATCCCCCCAAAATATTGCTTTCAGGTTGTAAATAACTGTTGGTAACATTGTTTGCTTCCTGCAGCCATTTCGGGATGCACTATTTCAGTTTCAATCACTCAATATTTTTGGATAAAAAAACGAACAAATGTAACTAAGGCTGGGAATGTTACAATACCATCAAACTAGCAAGTGCAATGATCACAAGTCAGTCATAAGGTGGTTAATAGACTAGCTTATCTATTTATGAATCTATTTATTTAGCAACCTAGAAACACGGAGTCGAACGTTAACTAACTAACTAGCTGCTGGGAGGATGTCATGGCATTGGATAAGTGGGTGAGTGGCCGACGGTCGTCGTCGTCGTCGCCCCCCCACCCATATCGTTTTTCGGTGGCAACAATTAGAGATCCAGGTGTCATTTGATTAGCTAGCGAGAAGTGTTAATCACTTTGCTAGCTAGCAATGCTGAACTTGAACGACTTTTTCCACAGTTAGAACATATCTTAGATGTCAATCAAATGTATTTGGCATCGATCAAATGGGCGGGCAGGCAAGTTCCCATTCAGCAGTCAAAACGTGGGTTGAGACAGGCGTGCATTGGCAGGCAAGCTGCAGAAGAGCGAGCAGGCCCCATCGTTTATCAGTGCAATTTTGACAGCCAACTAGCTGGACAGGTTTGAGAGGGTTTATCTAGTGTTCCCTCATTAGAGTTTAGTTCATCTCGCTCTGGCTAGCATTAGTTGTTTATCTTGTTGTTGTTGTGCGTAGGCAACTGAGGGAGAGAAAGCCTACCTGTTTTAATGGTTGTTTGATCAATAGGACTGTAAAGTTCCCAAATATAAGAGGACTCCCGTGGTATTTACATATTTACAGTTTTTTTTGGCTTTTGGTGAATTTGTTGTAATGATCTCAAGTCACGTTGTTGTTACTTCCTGTAAACACACAGTCCAGTTCAAAGTGAATGATGACAGGTCCTACTGCCTGTAAACACACAGTCCAGTTCAAAGTGAATGATGACAGGCCCTACTTCCTGTTAACACACAGTCTAGTTCATAGTGAATGATGACAGGTCCTACTGCCTGTAAACACACAGTCCAGTTCAAAGTGAATGATGACAGGCCCTACTTCCTGTAAACACACAGTCCAGTTCATAGTGAATGATGACAGGCCCTACTGCCTGTAAACACACAGTCCAGTTCAAAGTGAATGATGACAGGCCCTACTGCCTGTAAACACACAGTCCAGTTCATTGTGAATGATGACAGGCCCTACTGCCTGTAAACACACAGTCCAGTTCATAGTGAATGATGACAGGCCCTACTGCCTGTAAACACACAGTCCAGTTCAAAGTGAATGATGACAGGCCCTACTGCCTGTAAACACACAGTCCAGTTCATAGTGAATGATGACAGGTCCTACTGCCTGTAAACACACAGTCCAGTTCATAGTGAATGATGACAGGCCCTACTGCCTGTAAACACACAGTCCAGTTCATAGTGAATGATGACAGGCCCTACTTCCTGTAAACACACAGTCCAGTTCATAGTGAATGATGACAGGCCCTACTGCCTGTAAACACACAGTCCAGTTCATAGTGAATGATGACAGGCCCTACTGCCTGTAAACACACAGTCCAGTTCAAAGTGAATGATGACAGGCCCTACTGCCTGTAAACACACAGTCCAGTTCATAGTGAATGATGACAGGCCCTACTGCCTGTAAACACACAGTCCAGTTCATAGTGAATGATGACAGGCCCTACTGCCTGTAAACACACAGTCCAGTTCATAGTGAATGATGACAGGCCCTACTGCCTGTAAACACACAGTCCAGTTCATAGTGAATGATGACAGGCCCTACTGCCTGTAAACACACAGTCCAGTTCATAGTGAATGATGGCAGGCCAGTGTAGAAAATGGCTTATTTGCATAAAGGCCTACTGTAGCTCTGATTGGCTATGGCGCAGCAGTCTGTGTCTGGTCCCGGACAAGACTGACATGTTTTTTATTGGGTTTGATTTCCTGTAGTGTGTATTAATTGTCCAAACGCAAGGCCGCTTTCCCATTCTATATTGCTATAGAATTCTCACAAATGCAATACTCTATGTCATTCCCAAAACATTATATGATTGTATGAAAATCACCATATTTAAGTGCTCGCTTCTCAGAAAAAAAGAAAAAAAAAGGCATCATATTGTTCCTGGGTGTATTTTTTGAATAGATTTTAATCAGATTTGTTGTTGCTAAGACGCTGTCAGTTCCACTTTCAAGGCCTCTAATATTTTGGTATTTTGTATCTCTCTGTCTGCAGCTCCATGGCGCCATCTATGGGAGTGGAATCTATCTCAGCCCAATGTCAAGCATATCCTTTGGTTACTCAGGTATCTTAAGTCTCGGATGGAGCAACAGCATTAGGTCAGGGGTTAATGACCCATTCTCTTGGTAACTTTGAGAAGGGACAACAAATGGTTGTTTTGGATGAATTACCGTGCTGTCTATTTCAATTAAATGTATTTATAAAGCCCTTCTTACATCAGCTGATGTCACAAAGTGCTGTACAGAAACCCAGCCTAAAACCCCAAACAGCAAGCAATGCAGGTGTAGAAGCACGGTGGCTAGGAAAAACTCCCTAGAAAGGCCAAAACCTAGGAAGAAACCTAGAGAGGTACCAGGCTATGAGAGGTGGCCAGGTCAGGGTTCCATAGTCGCAGGCAGAACAGTTGAAACTGGAGCAGCAGCACGACCATGTGGACTGGGGACAGCAAGCAGTCATCAGGCCAGGTATTCCTGAGGCATGGTCCTAGGACTCAGGTCCTCCGACAGAGAGAAAGAAATAGAGAAAGAGAGAATTAGAGAGAGCATACTTAAATTCACACAGGACACCAGATAGGACAGGAGAAATACTCCAGATATAACAGACTGACCCGAGCCCCCCAACACATAAACTACTGCAGCATAAATACTGGATGCTGAGACAGGAGGGGTCAGGAGACACTGTGGCCCCATCCGATGATACCCCCGGACAGGGCCAAACATGCAGGATATAACCCCACCCACTCTGCAAAAGCACAGCCCCCACACCACTAGAGGGATATCCTCAAACCACCAACTTATTACCCTGAGACAAGGCCGAGTATAGTCCACGAAGATCTCCCCCATGGCACAAACCTGAGGGGGCGCCAACCCGGACAGGAAGATCACGTTAGTGACTCAACTCACTCAAGTGACACACCCCTCCTAGGGACGGCATGGAAGAGCACCAGTAAGCCAGTGACTCAGCCCCTGTAATAGGGTTAGAGGCTGAGAATTCCAGTGGAGAAAGTGGTAACGGCCAGGCAGAGACAGCAAGGGCTGTTCGTCTCTCCAGTGCCTTGTCGGGCACATTTGTTTCCCTGGGCCAGACTACACTCAATCATTGGGCATACTGAAGAGATGAGTCTTCAATAAAGACTAAAAGGTCGAGACCGAGTTTGCGTCGCTCACATGGATAGGCAAACCATTCCATAAAAATGGAGCTCTATAGGAGAAAGCCCTGCCTCCAGCTGTTTGTTTAGAAATTCTAGGGACAGTAAGGAGGACGGCATCTTGTGACCGTAGCGTATGTGTAGGCATGTACGGCAGGACCAAATCGGAGAGATAGGTAGGAGCAAGCCCATGTAATGCTTTGTAGGTTAGCAGTAAAACCTTGAAATCAGCCCTTGCCTTAACAGGAATCCAGTGTAGAGAGGCTAGCACTGGAGTAATATGATCAAATTTGGGGGTTTTAGTCAAGATTCTAGCAGCCGTGTTTAGCACTAACTGAAGTTTATTCAGTGCTTTATCCGAGTAGCCGGAAAGCAGAGCATTGCAGTAGTCTAACCTAGAAGTGACAAAAGCATGGATTCGTTTTTCAGCATCATTTTTGGACAAAGCGTTTCTGATTTTTGCAATGTTACAAAGATGGAAAATATCTGTCCTTGAAATATTCATGATATGTTCATCAAAAGAGAGATCAGGGTCCAGAGTAACGCCGAGGTCCTTCACAGTTGTATTTGAGACGACTGTACAACCATCAAGATTAATTGTCAGATCCAACAGAAGATCTCTTTGTTTCTTTGGACCTAGAACTAGCATCTCTGTTTTGTCCGAGTTTAAAAGTAAAACATTTTCCGCCATCCCCTTCCTTATGTCTGAAACACATGCTTCCAGGGAGGGCAATTTTGGGGGCTTCACCATGTTTCATCGAAATGCACAGCTGTGTATCGTCTGCATAGTAGTGAAAGTTAACATTATGTTTCCAAATGACATCCCCAACAGGTAAAATATATAATGAAAACAATAGTGGTCCTAAAACAGAACCTTGAAGTACACCGAAATTTAGGAGGGCCAAGCACAGGAAGCAGCTCTTTCAGCAGTTTAGTTGCAATAGGGTCCAGTATGCAGCTTGAAGGTTTAGAAGCCATGGCTATTTTCATGAATGTGTCAATAGATATAGGATCAAGGAATCTTTGGGTTGTCCGAGAATTTATAGCATGGCTTTTGATGATCCTTGGTTGGGGTCTGACCAGATTATTTTGTTGCGATTGCAAACGTAATAAGACGGTGGTCCGATAGTCCAGGATTATGAGGAAAAACATTAAGATCCACAACATTTATTCCACGGGACAACACTAGGTCCAGAGTATGACTGTGGCAGTGAGTAGGTCCGGAGTCATGTTGGACAAAACCCACTGAGTCGATGATGGCTTTTGGAGTGGGTCTATGGACTTTTCCATGTGAATATTGAAGTCACCAAAAATGTGAATGTTATCTGCCATGTCTACAAGGTCAGATAGGAATTCATGGAACTCAGTGAGGAACGATGTAGCTATAAAAAGTGATTGAGTAGGCTGCATAGATTTCATGACTAGAAGCTCAAAACATGAAAACACAGTCATTTTCTTGGGGTCAAAATTTTAATTTGCTATTGTAAATGTTAGCAACACCTCTGTCTTTGCAGGAGGCGCTGGGGATATGGTTACTAGTGTAACCAGGAGGAGAGGCCTCATTTAACACAGTCATTTAATGTTTCAGTAAGGCCAATCACATCAAGATTATGATCAGTGATTAGTTAATTGACTATAAGTGAGGGATCAAACAATAATTAGCCCTATTTTGAGATGTGAGATATCAAAATCCCTATCAATAATGAGGTCTGCTGCCTGCACCCATTGTGGAGGTAGAGGAGTTAGAGCCCTGTTTTAGATGAATTACCATTCTGTCTATTTTAAAATGTAAAGTTTGTTATGGATGAATTGCCGTTCTATTTAAAATGTCATATTTATTGTAGATGAATTACCGTTCTGTCTATTTTTAAATGCAATAGTTGTTTTGGAGGAATTATCATTCCGTCTATTTAAAATGTAATTATTGTTTAAATAGACAAAATATTTCATGCTCATGATCATTTCTAACATTGATCTTTCTCTCCATTCAGGGATGAACAAAAAGCAACAGAAGGTTGCTTCAAAGGACCAAACTGCGACAAACAAGACCAACTTACATTTGCAGGTTAGCATGAGGACATTTACACTTTTGCAAGGTGTTGATGAAACAGGGGTAAAATGGAATATTCTGGGAAAAATTAACATTTTTATTCACACTGTGTCCTTTTGCAGTCAACAAAGAAAGGACAGCAGCCCCAGTTTTTGCAAAGTCGGAACCTAAAGTGCATAGCCTTATGTGAAGGTATGTATGTGCTCTGGGCTGGGGTCGTCACCAACTTCTATACTCCTATGAGAATGGCGCCAGAGAAGATGGCTGCCGTTTTAAAGGGCTCCTAATCAATTGTGCTATTTCGTTTTGTTTTTTCGCATTGTTTGTAACTTATTTTTGTACATAATGTGTCTGTCACCATCTCTTATCACCGAAAAGAGCTTCTGGATATTAGAACAGCGATTACACAACTCAAACTTTTTTCTCGGACACGAATGACTTACTGCTGACACTGCACCAGGCCCAAATCCCCGTCACACGCATTAAGAACAGATGCCGATACAGAGGGACGCAGATACGGGTGCCTTGTGAGAATATCGTCGGTGAGTGGGTAACCCACCTCTACCATCTATCCTATTGGCCAACGTGCAATCATTGGAGAATAAACTGTCTGAGCTCCGTTCAAGACTATCCTACCAACGGGACATTAAAAACTATAATATCTTGTGTTTCACTGAGTCGTGGCTGAACGGCAACAAGGATAATATACAGTTGGCTGGGTTTACGCTGCATCGGCAAGATAGAACAGCTGCCTCCGGTAAGATAAGGGGTGGTGGTCTGTGTCTATTTGTAAATAACAGCTGGTGCACCAAATGTTATATTAAGGAAGTCTCTCTGTTTTGCTTGGCTGAGGTAGATTATCACATGATAAGCTGTAGACCACACAATTTACCAAGAGAGTTGTAGCTGTCTATTTACCACCACAAACCGATGCTGGAACTAAGACCTCACTCAACCAGCTCTATAAGGCCATAAGCAAACAAGAAAATGCTCATCCAGAAGGGGCACTCTGAGTGGCCAGGAACTTTAATGCAGGCAAACTTAAATCAGTTTTATCTCATTTCTACCAGCATGTCACATGTGCAACCAGAGGAAAAAAACTATAGAGCACCTTTACTCCACACACAGAGACGTGTACAAAGCTCTCCCTCGCCCTCCATTTGGGAAATCTGACCATAATTCTATCCTCCTGATTCTTGCTTACAAGCAAAAACTAAAGCAGGAAGTACCAGTGACTCGCCTAATACAAAAGTAGTCAGATGATGCAGATGCTATGCTACAGGACTGTTTTTGCTAGCACAGACTGGAAAATGTTCCGGGATTTCATCCGATGGCATTGAGTAGTATACCACATCAGTCATTGGTTTCATCAATAAATGCATCGATGATGTCGTCCCCACAATGACCATACGTACATACCCCAACCAGAAGCCATGGATTACAGGCAACATCGGCACCGAGCTAAAGGCTAGAGATGCCGCTTTCATTGAATGGGACTCTAACCCTGACGCTTATAAGAAATCCCGCTATGCCCTCCGACGAACCATCAAACAGGCAAAGCGATAGTACAGGACGAAGATTACAGACTACCAAGGGAAGCCCATCCACGAGCTGCCCAGTGACACGAGCCTACCAGACCAGCTAAATTACTTCTATGTGTGCGTCGAGGCAAGCTACACTGAAGCATGAATGAGAGTACCAGCTGTTCTGGACGACTGTGTATCACGCTCTCCGTAACCAATGTGAGTATGACCTTTAAACAGGTCAACATTAAAGGGCCAGACGGATTACCAGGATGTGTACTCTGAGCATGCACTGACCAACTGGCAAGTGTCTTCACTGACATTTTCAACCTCTCCCTGACCCAGTCTGTAACACCTACATGTTTCAAGCAGACCACCATAGTCCTTGTGCTCAAGAACACTAAGGTAACCTGCCTAAATTACTACCGACCTGTAGCACTCATGTCTGTAGTCATGAAGTGCTTTGAAAGGCTGGTGGTCATGGCTCACATCAACACCATCATACCAGAAATCCTAGACCCACTTCAATTTGCATACCGCCCCAACCGATCCACAGATGACGCAATCTCTATTGCACTCCACACTGCCCTTTCCCACCTGGACAGAAGGAACACCTACGTGAGAATGCTATTCATTGGCTACAGATCAGCGTTCAACATCGTAATGCCCTCAAAGCTCATCAATAAGCTAAGGACTCTGGGACTAAACACCTTCCTCTGTATCTGGATCCTGGACTTCCTGATGGGCCGGTAAGGGTAGGTTACAACACATCTGCCACGTTGATCCTCAACACGGGGGCCCCTCAGGGGTGCGTGCTTAGTTCCCTTCTGTACTCCCTGTTCACCCATGACTGAGTGGCACGACTCCAACACCATCAATAAGTTTGCTGATGACGCAATGGTGGTAGGCCTGATCAAGACAACGATGAGACAGCCTATCGGGAGAAGGTCAGAGACCTGGCAGTGTGTTGCCAGGACAACAACCTCTCCCTCAACAAGACAAAGGATATGATCTTGGACTACAGGAAAAGGAGGGCTTCAAGTTCCTTGGTGTCCACATCCCAAACAAACTGACATTGTCCAACCACGCCAAGACAGTTTTGAAGAGGACACAACAACACCTATTCCCTCTCAGGAGACTGAAAAGATTTGGGTCCTCAGATCCTCAAAAAGTTATACAGCTGCACCATCGAGAGCATCCTGACTGGTTGCATCACCGCCTGGTATGGCACCTGCTCTGCCTCCGACCGCAAGGCATTACAGAGGGTAGTGCAAACGGCTCAGTACATCACTGGGGCCAAGCTTCCTGCCATCCAGGACCTCTATAACAGGCGGTATCAGAGGAAGGCCCTAAAAATTGCCAAAGACTCCAGCCACTGTAGTCATAGACTGTTCTCTCTGTTACCGCACGGCAAGTGGTACCGGAGCGCCAGGTCTAGGCCCAAAAGGCGTCTTAAAAGGCGTCTTAACAGCTTCTAAGACTGCTGAACAGCTAATCAAATGGCTACCCGGACTATTTGCATTGTCCGTCCCCCCCCCCCCCCCATTTTGTGCTGCTGCTACTCACTATTTATTATCTATGCATACTTACCGCTACCTCCATGTACATATTACCTCGCTTACCTTGACTAACCTGTACCCCCACACATTGACTCGGTACCCGTACCCCCTGTATATAGCCTCATTATTGTTATTTTATTGTTGCTCTTTTATAAAAAAAATGTTAACTTTGGTTTATTTAGTAAATATTTTTCTTAAAACTGCTTGTAAAGTAAGCGTTTCACATGTGACAAATGCAATTTGATTTGATTTGACAAAGTCATAAATCACACATATTTCTTAAATGGATCTTCTTAAAATTTTATTTAAAACTAAACCTATCCTTAACCACACTACTAATCTTTACGCTTAACTCTAACCTGAAAGGAAGATCAAAAAGCAATGGGTGCCAATTTTGACTTTTGACTGACTGTGGAATCTGACTTTGTGGAATCTGACTTTGTGGCTGTGGAATCTGACTTTGTTGCTGTGGAATCTGACTTTGTGGCTGTGGAATTCTGACTTTGTGGCTGTGGAATCCGACTTTGTGGCTGTGGAATCCGACTTTGTGGCTGTGGAATCTGACTTTGTGGCTGTGGAATCTGACTTTGTGGCTGTGGAATCTGACTTTGTGGCTGTGGAATCTGACTTTGTGGCTGTGGAATCTGATTTTGTGGCTGTGGAAGCTAGTGGAAACCCTGGGCTGAAGCAACCACAGAACAACAATGGAGATGTATTAACTGATGACATATATATGAACTAAATGTTAATATATGTGTTTATGTCTGTGTCTGTGTCTCTTCCAGTCATCACGTCCCCTGACCTGCACAAACATGGAGACATCTGGGTCGTCCCAAACACCGACCACGTCTGTACACGTTTCTTCTTCGTGTAAGTTGAACTGCTTTGCTTTATCTTGGCCAGGTCGCAATTGTAAATGAGAACTTGTTCTCAACTTGCATACCTGGTTAAATAAAGGTGAATAAATAAATAAGTATACAACCACATCTCTACACACTTCTTCTTCGTGTAAGTATACGACCACATCTGTACACACTTCTTCTTCGTGTAAGTATACGACCACATCTCTACACACTTCTTCTTCGTGTAAGTATACGACCACATCTGTACACACTTCTTCTTCGTGTAAGTATACAACCACATCTCTACACACTTCTTCTTCGTGTAAGTATACGACCACATCTCTACACACTTCTTCTTCGTGTAAGTATACTACCACATCTCTACACACTTCTTCTTCGTGTAAGTATACTACCACATCTCTACACACTTCTTCTTCGTGTAAGTATACGGCCACATCTGTACACACTTCTTCTTCGTGTAAGTATACGACCACATCTCTACACACTTCTTCTTCATGTAAGTATACGACCACATCTGTACACACTTCTTCTTCGTGTAAGTATACGACCACATCTCTACACACTTCTTCTTCGTGTAAGTATACGACCACATCTGTACACACTTCTTCTTCGTGTAAGTATACGACCACATCTGTACACACTTCTTCTTCGTGTAAGTATACGACCACATCTGTACACACTTCTTCTTCGTGTAAGTATACGGCCACATCTGTACACACTTCTTCTTCGTGTAAGTATACGACCACATCTCTACACACTTCTTCTTCATGTAAGTATACGACCACATCTGTACACACTTCTTCTTCGTGTAAGTATACGACCACATCTCTACACACTTCTTCTTCATGTAAGTATACGACCACATCTCTACACACTTCTTCTTCGTCTAAGTATACGACCACATCTCTACACACTTCTTCTTCGTGTAAGTATACGACCACATCTGTACACACTTCTTCTTCATGTAAGTATACGACCACATCTGTACACACTTCTTCTTCGTGTAAGTATACGACCACATCTCTACACACTTCTTCTTCATGTAAGTATACGACCACATCTCTACACACTTCTTCTTCGTGTAAGTATACGACCACAGCTGTACACACTTCTTCTTCGTGTAAGTAGTAAAAACACGACCGTGTTCATACAGACAGTGGTGTTAAATTCATCAAAGCAGACTTTCTATATTTCCTTTCGACAAACCCAAAGAGAGGTTTACATCTCAATAATATATCTGATATTACAAGTGAACATTTCAACTTTATCTCAGTTGAATAGCTGGAGTGCCAACTGTGAATATCTTCTGATCACAGGGTTAGTAGTTCCCGAGGAGTGATATTATTGTGTGTTTCTTCTGATCCAGCTATGAAGATGGTCAGGTGGGAGACACAAGCATAAACACACAAGACGCTGGCATCCATCGAGAGATCCTACGAGTCATCGGCAATCAGACTGCCACGGGGTGAACCTCGCTGAAATGGAAATGTCCTTCCCGTAATTCTGCTGCCGCCACCTCCCGGCTCAAAGCTGCATTTTTTTGAGCTGCTGAAGCCCGTAGTAACAAGTGTGTTTCCGACCAATGTAGAGAACACATCAACAACTTAGCAAAAGTTTGAAATCTTCAAGGAAACCTTGATGAAATCAACAACACATATTTACAACTGAAACACAGCAAAACTCTTTCGGGAAGAACACATTTTGCTAAGTTTATAAATACTATGAAGAATCCTGTTTTTCTGAAGACACGGTATGTCTCTGTTTGACTGATTGGGACGACTTCATTTTTTTTTTTATAGAGAACATTTAAAAACGGTAAAACTCTTTGGTGAATATTTTGAGACTTCTTGCTCGTAGATGTGGGACCTTTTCAGCAAAAATAACGATTATGTTCCCTTCCTGTCTAGCAAAAAGGTCCCATCTATCTGACCTTATTTACTGTAAAAGAGTTGTATCTTTTCAAAATACAATGTACTTTATGTATACTGAAGGTGTTAATATGCACTTCATGTTTCTTAATGTCATACATTTGTTCTAACAACTGAGTCATAATCTGATAAACTAAAAAGCCCCCCCCCCCACACTTGATTTAAAAAAAAAATTAAACAAAAGAACAGTTGTGATTTCCGGTGGTGTGATATGTCGGTTACCATTCCGTGTCGACTGAGGGACAACAGCAATACGTTGAGTGGAATAGACACATTTAGGCCCAGGATTCTATCAGGCCTGCAGGGAGTTCTGGGTGTA
The DNA here is from genome assembly GCF_057628025.1 of Oncorhynchus mykiss. Classification (NCBI taxonomy): domain Eukaryota; kingdom Metazoa; phylum Chordata; class Actinopteri; order Salmoniformes; family Salmonidae; genus Oncorhynchus; species Oncorhynchus mykiss. The sequence continues at coordinate 2,910,511 of NC_143027.1, forward strand.
CTAGATCTGTCTTTCTCATTGAAAGCCACTCTAAGAAGTGGTAGATTGGTTCTGTGTGTGTTATTTCTATGCTTCCCGTTCTTAAATTACATTTTAGCTTCTTTTACTTTCGGTTTTGTACACCAGGTGGAAACAGCTGAAAATACAATATTTTTGGTTATTGAAAATATATTTTACAATATATTATCTACACTATACTTACTATGTTTTGTTACATAAACGGAAATTAAGCAAACTATTAGAAATTTAGCAACTAGGAAATGACAGAGCAATTTTCTGCACAGTGTACCGTTAAAGGGAATTTACCATTGAGCCGACATCTGCCGTGTTTACTTAGAAGGCCATCTCCTCGACCGTGGTAACAAAAGGGCCGATTTGGATTGAAGTGTGTAAGAGCTTTCAATGAGACGTCATCAAACATGAGCAGAAACGATTTGGATTGAAGTGTGTAAGAGCTTTCAATGAGATGTCATCAAACATGAGCAGAAACGATTTGGATTGAAGTGTGTAAGAGCTTTCAATGAGACGTCATCAAACATGAGCAGAAACGATTTGGATTGAAGAGTGTAAGAGCTTTCAATGAGACGTCATCAAACATGAGCAGAAACGTATGCTGTGTTAATTTAGGAAGTAGATCCGTTTCTTTCACATATCATACCAGGAAATGTATATATTGGTTTCTTCTCCTTTTATAGGGGGTCTACTGGTTTACAATAGCAAAGACTTAGACTCCAGTCAAGAATAGATACATTTGATAAATTCATAAGTTCTGCACACTTACCACTCACAACCAGTTTAAATAGAATAACACGTATTTAAAAAGCTATTCAGTATTAACACATGTCAGATTGATCTTTATACTTTGATTAAAACTATGGGTAGATGTGGATGTATAATCAGAGCCCCAATTAAAGAACATTTTAAAGCTGTTCCTTTTGTTTAGGGGGAATGTCTATACATACTAAGCATTAGTGTTTGCTGCTTGTCTATATATTTCTGTGCTTTTAAAGACCAATCAGAGCTCAGATACTATCCCTTGTGTTCACTGTAAATTATATATTTATTATGAAATTATGATGGTTTAAAGTAGACATTGATATTAGTCATATAGGACACCAACCACTCTGAACATTGATATAGGTCATACTGGACACCAACCAATCTGATAAAAAATTACTGTAAATCACAGGTCATTTTTTTTCATCACTAATGATTTTACAGTTTAAATATATTTGACGTTATTGTAACAAATATAGGTAAATAAATACATTTACATAATTTAGCATACGCTCTAATCCAAAGTGATTTACAGGAGCAGTTACAATTCAGTGCCTTGCTCAAGGGCACATCAACAGATTAGTCACCCAGTTGGCTCAGGTAATTCAAACCAGCGACCTTTCGGTTACTGGCCCAACACTCTTAACCGCTAGGCTACCTGCCGCCCCACCGCTAGGCTACCTACTCTTAACCGCTAGGCTAACTGCTCTTAACCGCTAGGCTACCTTCTCTAAACCTTCAGGCTAACTGCTCTTAATTGCTAGGCTACCTGCCGCCCCACCGCTAGGCTACCTACTCTTAACCGCTAGGCTAACTGCTCTTAACCGCTAGGCTACCTTCTCTAAACCTTCAGGCTAACTGCTCTTAACCGCTAGGCTTCCTACTCTTAAACGCTAGGCTACCTTCTCTAAACCTTCAGGCTACCTGCTCTTAACCTCTAGGCTACCTGCCGCCCACCGCTAGGCTACCTACTCTTAACCGCTAGGCTAACTGCTCTTAATCGCTAGGCTACCTGCTCTTAACTGCTAGGCTACCTTCTCTAAACCTTCAGGCTACCTGCTCTTAACCGCTAGGCTACCTGCTCTTAACCTCTAGGCTACCTGCTCTTAACCTCTAGGTAACCTGCCGCCCCACCACTAGGCTACCTGCTCTTAACTGCTAGGCTACCTGCTCTTATCCGCTAGGCTACCTGCTCTTAACCGCTAGGCTACCTGCTCTTAACCTCTAGGCTACCTGCTCTTAACCTCTAGGTAACCTGCCGCCCCACCACTAGGCTACCTGCTCTTAACTGCTAGGCTACCTGCTCTTATCCGCTAGGCTACCTGCTGTTAACCGCTAGGCTACCTGCTCTTAACCGCTAGGCTACCTGCTCTTAACCACTAGGCTACCGGCTCTTAAATGCTAGGCTTCTTGCTCTTAACCCCTAGACTACCTGCTCTTAAATGCTAGGCTACCTGCTCATATCCGCTAGGCTACCTGCTGATTTACAGCTAGGCTACCTTCTCTAAACCTTCAGGCTATCTACTCTTAAGCGCTAGGCTACCTTCTCTTAATTGCAAGGCTCAGTGCTCTTATCCGCTAGGTTACCTGCTGTTAACCGCTAGGCTACCTGCTCTTAACCGCTAGGTTACCTGCTATTAACCCCTAGGCTACCTGCTCTTAACCATTAGGCTACCTGCTCTTAACCACTAGCCTACCTGCTCTTAAACGCTAGGCTACCTGCTCTTAAATGCTAGGCTACTTGCTCTTAATCCCTAGACTACCTGCTCTTAACCTCTAGGCTACCTGCTCTTAACCAATAGGATACCTGCTCTTAACCGCTAGCCTACCTGCTCTTAACCGCTAGGCTACATGCTGTTAACTGCTAGGCTACCTGCTCTTAACCGCTAGGCTACCTTCTTTTTACTGCTAGGCAACCTGCCGCCCCACCACTAGGCTACCTGCTCTTAACCATTAGGCTACTCTTAACCACTAGGCTACCTGCTCTTAACCTCTAGGCTACCTGCTCTTAACCATTAGGCTACCTGCTCTTAACCAGTAGGCTACCTGCTCTTAACCGCTAGGCTACCTGCCGGCCCACCGCTAGGCTACCTGCTCTTAACTGCTAGGCTTCCTGCTTTTAACCAATAGGCTACCTGCTCTTAACCGCTAGGCCTCCTTCTCTTAACCTCTAGGCTACTTGCTCTTAACCGCTAGGCTACCTGCTCTTAACCGCTAGGCTACCTGGTTTAAACCACTAGGCTACCTGCTCTTAACCGCTAGGCTACCTGGTTTAAACCACTAGGCTACCTGCTCTTAACCGCTAGGCGATCTGCTCTTAACCGCTAGGCTACCTGGTTTAAACCACTAGGCTACCTGCTCTTAACCGCTAGACTACCTGGTTTAAACCACTAGGCTACCTGCTCTTAACCGCTAGGCTACCTGGTTTAAACCACTAGGCTACCTGCTCTTAACCGCTAGGCTACCTGCTCTTAACCCCTAGGCTACCTGCTCTTAACCGCTAGGCTACCTGGTTTAAACCACTAGGCTACCTGCTCTTAACCGCTAGGCTACCTGGTTTAAACCACTAGGCTACCTGCTCTTAACCGCTAGGCTACCTGCTCTTAACCCCTAGGCTACCTGCTCTTAACCGCTAGGCTACCTGGTTTAAACCACTAGGCTACCTGGTTTAAACCACTAGGCTACCTGCCACCCCAAACATAGAAGACAGTGAAGGCAAATGAGCAACATGTTGTTTTATTGCATCATTCAGTGACCAGTGATTTCATATTAATATTTTTGCAATATCTGTCTTGGAACAGTAATGTGATCCTGGTGGATGTTGTGATATTACATATGTTATATCATGCTAACAACAGTGTTGAGAACGGATGTTACATCTGCTATATTTACACTTGAAACACATTCATATACCAAACATTGTCAAATATATATATTTTTTTTTACTTCAGATTTGTTTTAAATTTGCATGTTGTGTTAATGGATGAGAAATGATGTACTGAAAAGATAGTTACTATTTGTGAATGATGGGATTATAATTTGATGTCTAATCCATTCATTATTAATTTAAATTCATGATCGCGTTTGTATTTTAGCTACGGTAACACAGTATCATGAATCTCATGAAAGAAGGAGGAGCATATTGTTGAACTGGAGGCATAATCGAGAACACCAAGTGATGACAGCTCATGACTGTCAATTCAGAAGGAACTCAAAAGTTTTACAAAAATCTACAGTTTCCTCACTATGACAGGAAAACCTAAATCAGTTGAATGGAGACCAATAAACGACACAACATAATGGTCGGCAGTATATTTCCTTTGATCCACTTTGTGATTGAGTGTTTCTGTTGATCTGGATGTCTTTGTATTTTCTGCATAGTGAAGGTATTCTATGATTATGCTATGCTATTTAGCGTTTGGTGCCTTACAGACATGCGGATTAATGGTAATATATTACAATACATATGGAATATATTGTTAATATTACCACAACAAGGAGGCCAAATATTTTATTTATTTGAGTTTTTATGGCTTTTTCTTTATTTTGCAAATTACTGGAGCTTTTTTTTTTTGGGGGGGGGGGGGGCTTTTTACAAATTATGGAAATAGCAGCTTATGTACTTGTTTATGTTGATTAAATTTCAAACTTGCTGAAAAAACAGAATTTATATTTTACTGGTGTTGTTTCGTTACTCAGATTAGTGTAAACCACAATTCCACCTTCATATGTACAGTGGGGCAAAAAAGTATTTAGTCAGCCACCAATTGTGCAAGTTCTCCCACTTAAAAAAATGAGAGAGGCCTGTAATGTTCATCATAGGTACACTTCAACTATGACAGACAAAATTAGAAAAAAAAATCCAGAAAATCACATTGTAGGATTTGGTCACCTACAAACAAGCAAGATTTCTGGCTCTCACAAACCTGTAACTTCTTCTTTAAGAGGCTCCTCTGTCCTCCGTTACCTGTATTAATGGCACCTGTTTGAACTTGTTATCATTATAAAAGACACCTGTCCATAACCTGAAACAGTCACACTCCAAACTCCACTATGGCCAAGACCAAAGAGCTGTCAAAGGACACCAGAAACAAAATTGTAGACCTGCACCAGGCTGGGAAGACTGAATCTGCAATAGGTAAGCAGCTTGGTTTGAAGAAATCAACTGTGGGAGCAATTATTAGGAAATGGAAGACCACTGATAATCTCCCTCGATCTGGGGCTCCACGCAAGATCTCACGCCGTGGGGTCAAAATGATCACAAGATCGGTGAGCAAAAATCCCAGAACCACACGGGGGGACCTAGTGAATGACCTGCAGAGAGCTGGGACCAAAGTAACAAAGCCTACCATCAGTAACACACTACGCCGCCAGGGACTCAAATCCTGCAGTGCCAGACGTGTCCCCCTGCTTAAGCCAGTTATTATTTCACTGTATATGTCTATTAGTGTTATTATTTCACTGTATATGTATATTAGTGTTATTATTTCGCTGTATGTGTCTATTAGTGTTATTATTTCACTGTATGTGTCTATTAGTGTTATTATTTCACTGTATATGTCTATTAGTGTTATTATTTCACTGTATGTGTCTATTAGTATGTTATTATTTCACTGTATATGTCTATTAGTGTTATTATTTCACTGTATATGTCTATTAGTGTTATTATTTCACTGTATGTGTCTATTAGTGTTATTATTTCACTGTATTTGTCTATTAGTGTTATTATTTCACTGTATGTGTCTATTAGTGTTATTATTTCACTGTATATGTCTATTAGTATTATTATTTCACTGTATAGGTCTATTAATATGTTATTAACATATCATGTGTCACAAACATTTAGAATTTCCTCACTACACACAAATAGGAGAGTTTCTGCATCTCACCGGTAGAATTGGCCCAGCTACATTGCCTGGTTTTAAGCAAACCACAATATCCAGAATTCATAGCGATTTCAGGACGTGGAGGATTGTCCCGGGGAGGTGTGAGAAATATAAAAATGTCTGTCTGTGTTTGTAGTTGTGGTGGATATCACGGTACACTGCTAGGGTGAAGGAGTTTCAAGTAGCCAATGAGTGGAGTGGAGCTGAGGAAGCTCCTGCAGTGGATGCCCAGCGACCATTTTGAATTTCAGAATGTCATTCATCAGTTTGAGGATACAGATAGATTGATAGTGAAGAAGGTGGATTTTGTGGCATTTATTGTGCAAGTGATTAGTCCAAGAAGCTGCTGGACATAATTATATTTGCGACTGCAAGGATTTAGAGTATTGATGTGGTCACCAAAGTACTTGAAACTCGAGAACTGCTCCACTACAGCGCTGTCGATGTTAATGGGGGGCAGCCAACCAGCCAGCCCGCCCAGCCAGCCAGCTAGACCGCCCAACCAGCCAGCCCGCCCAGCCAGCCAGCCAGCCCACCCACCCAGCCAGCTAGACCGCCCAGCCAGCTAGACCACCCAGGCAGCCCGCCCCCCCGCCCGCCCGCCCACCCAGCCAGCCAGACCACCCACCCAGCCAGCTAGACCGCCCAGGCAGCCCGCCCGCCCAGCCAGCCAGACCACCCACCCAGCCAGCTAGACCACCCAGGCAGCCCGCCCAGCCAGCCAGCCAGACAGCCCAGCCAGCCACCCCAGGCAGACCGCTTAGCCAGACCGCCCAGGCAGCCCACCCAGCCAGCCCGCCCAGGCAGCCCACACAGCCAGACCGCCCAGGCAGCCAGCCAGCCCAGGCAGACCGTTCAGCCAGCCTGCCCAGGCAGACTGCTCACCCAGCCAGCCCAGTCAGCCCGCCCAGCCAGACCACTCAGCCAGCCCGCCCAGCCAGACCGCTCAGCCAGCCAGCCCAGCCAGCCAGCCCACCCAGCCAGCCAGCCAGCCCAGCCAACCAGCCCAGCCAGACCGCCCAGGCAGACCGCTCAGTCAGCCAGCCCAGCCCAGCCAGACCGCCCAGCAAGCCAGCCAGCCCGCCCAGCCAGCCCGCCCAGCCAGACCGCCCAGCCAGCCAGCCCGCCCAGCCCGCCCAGCCAGCCAGCCCGCCTAGCCCGCCCAGCCAGCCCGCCCAGCCAGCCCAGCCAGCCCGCCCAGCCAGCCAGCCAGCCCACCCACCCAGCCAGCTAGACCGCCCAGCCAGCTAGACCGCCCAGGCAGCCCGCCCCCCCACCCGCCCAGCCAGACAGCCCAGCCAGACAGCCCAGCCAGCCACCCCAGGCAGACCGCTCAGCCAGACCGCCCAGGCAGCCCACCCAGCCAGCCCGCCCAGGCAGCCCACACAGCCAGACCGCCCAGGCAGCCAGCCAGCCCAGGCAGACCGTTCAGCCAGCCTGCCCAGGCAGACTGCTCACCCAGCCAGCCCAGTCAGCCCAGCCAGCCCGCCCAGCCAGACCGCTCAGCCAGCCAGCCCAGCCAGCCAGCCCACCCAGCCAGCCAGCCAGCCCAGCCAACCAGCCCAGCCAGACCGCCCAGGCAGACCGCTCAGTCAGCCAGCCCAGCCCAGCCAGACCGCCCAGCAAGCCAGCCAGCCCGCCCAGCCAGCCCGCCCAGCCAGACCGCCCAGCCAGCCAGCCCGCCCAGCCCGCCCAGCCAGCCAGCCCGCCTAGCCCGCCCAGCCAGCCCGCCCAGCCAGCCCGCCCAGCCAGACCGCCCAGGCAGCCAGCCAGCCCAGGCAGACCGTTCAGCCAGCCAGCCCAGGCAGACTGCTCACCCAGCCAGCCCAGTCAGCCCGCCCAGCCAGACCACTCAGCCAGCCCGCCCAGCCAGCCAGCCCGCCCAGCCAGCCAGCCTGCCCAGCCAGACCGAGCCACTTGCACGCCCGACCACCACCAGTCAAGTCAATAACTCAACTCTCTCCCCAACAACTTCCTTCCCATCTTTTTTTTTGTCTCAAGGGAAAGGTTTGGGAAAACAAAAGTTCAATAAAAACACACATACACCTCCTACACATGAACACACAGAAACAGTACACCCTCCATGTAATTCATATCGCGGGCCTAATAGTACTGTAGAGATGTTTTTACACAATACAGCTGGGTTGCCCCGTCCTGCCCCTTGTGGGGCGTGGGATATGTCTGTGGGTGGCTGTTGATCATTTTATTAGATTCCTCATGTCCTACTCATTGTTAGGAAGAATGAAGGTGCACATCGTATGTTAGGTACTATATCTATTGAAGATCCTCTAAATTAAAATAACCAAATTTGGGTGCAATCGATTAGCTTAATATCTCAGAGATCAAATTATATTTCAACAAAATAATTTTTCAGGAATGCTAATCTTATTTCTAACTACAGAAAGGATTTCAGAACCATCTGAGATGATGGGTGACATGGCTTACTGACATGAGTCTACAGTATCATGAGCCTATAAGGCCACACTGTCATGCGTGCTTAAACATTTTCCCTTTATTTAACTAGTTAAGAACAAATTCTTATTTTCAATGAAGACCTAGGAACAGTGGGTTAACTACCTTGTTCAGGGGCAGAACGACAGATTTGTACCTTGTCAGCTCGGGGGTTTGAACTTGCAACCTTCCGGTTACTAGTCCAACACTCTAACCACTAGGCTACCCTAGTTTGATAATGACCCTAGTTTGATAATCATCTTCAAAACCGAATCCCATGACACATTTTGTGTCACCTGTGCACTGTGGTAACTTTCATGGGAACAATCATCAGATGCAGCATTAACTAGTTGAGCTAAATATGTTTTAAAGTATACATGTTATATTGTTTGATGTCTATTAGAAATAATCATATTTTAGAGTAGGATACACATCTTTTTTTCAAAGGTGCATATGCCATGGTGCAAGTACCAACCAATTATTTATATATACACTAGATGACTACTAATAGGGTGCGCTGTGTTGAAGCCACCGTGCCTCCGTCTTGGCCCTCCCTCACCATTGTGTTGAAGCCACCGTGCCTCCGTCTTGGCCCTCCCTCACCATTGTGTTGAAGCCACCGTGCCTCCGTCTTGGCCCTCCCTCACCATTGTGTTGAAGCCACCGTGCCTCCGTCTTGGCCCTCCCTCACCATTGTGTTGAAGCCACCGTGCCTCCATCTTGGCCCTCCCTCACCATTGTGTTGAAGCCACCGTGCCTCCGTCTTGGCCCTCCCTCACCATTGTGTTGAAGCCACCGTGCCTCCATCTTGGCCCTCCCTCACCATTGTGTTGAAGCCTACGTGCCTCCATCTTGGCCCTCCCTCACCATTGTGTTGAAGCCACCGTGCCTCCATCTTGGCCCTCCCTCACCATTGTGTTGAGGCCACCGTGCCTCCATCTTGGCACTCCCTCACTATTGTGTTGAAGCCACCGTGCCTCCATCTTGGCCCTCCCTCACTATTGTGTTGAAGCCACCGTGCCTCCATCTTGGCCCTCCCTCACCATTGTGTTGAAGCCACCGTGCCTCCATCTTGGCCCTCCCTCACCACTGTATTGAAGCCAACCTGCCTCCATCTTGGCTCTCCCTCACCATTATCAAAAATATTTTGGAAGCTATAAATATGCATTTATCAAATCAAACTTTATTTGTCACATGCGCCGAATACAACAGGTGTAGGTAGACCTTACAATGAAATGCTTACTTACAAGCCCTTAATTAACCAATAATGCAATTTTAAGTGAATTAAGTGTTAAGAAACAATCATTTTATGAGATTCCTAATGTTACTGTCCCCACTACAACAACAACAAAAAATAAAGCAAATACATGTCATTTTATCCTTGAAACGTTTAATTGAAATACTGTAGAATCCCATTCATTCCTATGGAGGACTGCGCCTACGGGGAGTACCAATATGGCCGACCCAGTGGCATCAAGCCTTTCAATGACCAATACGATTAATCACGATCTAGGGTTTACCTACATTATTGGAGCCAATTAACTTTCCTACAATGATTACAATAACTACCATCGTAGGATCCAGTTCTACAACCGACAGAAGTATGTATGTCTTTATTAACTTTGCTGGAATAGGACATTTATTTGATTTATGTTTTTCATCTAATGTTGTGTCGCATTCAGCAATGCATTGTTTGAATTCAAACATCTTGTGACGAAGTGTTTATCTGACATGATGCACCGCTTCTCTTCCGCCACTAGAGGCCAGTAAAACCACAGAAATAGAATGGCTCCCTATTCAAGTCAATGAGGATGATGGCATAATGCCCACTTACTCAACTGGCGGACCGGGGTCTAGATCCGATCCCAGAGCGGTATAAATACGGACCAACAATTATTTGTGTTTTTGGGGGAAACCCCTGGTATTTTTTTATTTAACTTGTATTTATCTGAGATATCTACTACAACCCTCATCCTCCACATACAACACCCTGTTCTCCCAGTCACTTTCTGTTAAAGGTCCCCAAAGCACACACATCCCTGGGTTGCTCCTCTTTTCAGTTTGCTGCAGCTGGTGACTGCAACGAGCTGCAACTAACACTCAAACTGGACAGTTTTATCTCCATCTCTTCATTCAAAGACTCAATCATGGACACTCTTACTGACAGTTGTGGCTGCTTTGTGTGATGTATTGTTGTCTCTACCTTCTTGCCCTTTGTTCTGTTGTCTGTGCCCAATAAAGTTTGTACCATGTTGTGTTGCTACCATGTTGTTGTCATGTCGGGTTGCTACCATGTTGTTGTCATGTCGGGTTGCTACTATGCTGTGTTGTCATGTGTTGCTGCCTTGCTATGTTGTCGTCTTAGGTCTCTCTTTATGTAGTGTTGTGTTGTCTCTCTTGTCGTGATGTGTGTTTTGTCCTATATTTATATTGTATTTATTTATTTTAATCCCAGCTCCAGTCCCCTCAGGAGCCCTTTTGCCATTTGGTAGGCCGTCATTGTAAATAAGAAGTTGTTCTTAACTAACTTGCCTAGTTAAATAAAGGTACAATAAAAACAAATTCTTATTTACAATGACAAGGCTGTCAAACGAAGCTGGGGCCAATTGTGCGCCGCCCCCATGGGACTCCCAATCACGGCTGGTTGTGATACAGCCTGGAATCAAACCAGGGTCTGTAGTGACGCCTCTAGCACTGAGATGCAGTGCCTTAGACCGCTGTGCCCTACGGGAGCCCATATCATATAAACACAAATAAGACATTGGAAATGTGAAGAATTGCAGGAAATTAGCTTTAAGTGCAACATTTTGTCTCCGCTAACAAGAGGGGTGTGACGAGTTAGGGGTCACATGGGTTGCGAGGTTATTACGCCGATAGAAATAGTACTTGAATACCCCTGGCATAATGTGTGGACAAGCAGCCATTTTGAGTGTACCCATGCCAGGAAGTAAAAGTAGGAAGTGAACCCTTCAATCTGGTCGTCACTAATTACCACAGCCATAAACCCTGCCTATTTCTACAATTTCTCTTCTTACAATCTGATTTGAAACCTAACCCTAACCTAACCACACTGCTAACCTTATGTCTAACCTTAACCTTAAATTAAGACCAAAAAAGACATTTTTTTTACCTTTATTTAACTAGGCAAGTCAGTTAAGAACAAATTATTATTTACAATGATGGCCTAGGAACAGTGGGTTAACTGCCTTGTTCAGGGGCAGCTTGGGGATTCGATCTAGCAAACATTCGGTTACTGGCCCAACGCACTAGGCTACCTGCTGCCCCAGGCCGCCCCAGGTAGCCTAGAGAAATTAGGAGATAGGAATCCCATTGGGTAATGGAGGCCTGTATAATGTCCCACCCAGCAGACTGTCGACCAATCGTGTTCACGTTGTCATTCTGCATCATGCGGTTGCTAAGATGATTGTCCTGTAATCTCTTCTCAAAGTCAGGGTATGAGTCGAACCTACCTTTTTCCTTGAAAGTAAGTAATGTCACGATTCCAAAGCTATAGGATATTACAAAGAACAAGTTAATTACCTTACATCTTGGAAAAGATGTGTAATATTGTACTTCTTGTTCACAAGATTCATGCTAATGTTGGGTTTTTGAGCTAGCGCCCAATTGACTCCCATTCATTACTTGAAGGAGCACTAGCCTTGTCACAGAAATTCCCAGAATGCACCGCTCGGCCCATTGACGACAAATGGGCAATGTACACAATCGGTGTAAATACGATTGCCATGGTGTTTCCCCATCTCCTCAAAATAATCTCTGAATGTGATTTGTTGAGTCAACTCAACTGACATTACAACAAATACTTTCCATTGGATGAGCCACATCAGTTAGCATAATATGAATTAACATTCTAAATTACCATGGCAATCAGGCATCAGTTGATAGATAGAACATTCCAAATTACCATGGAAAGGATTGCATCACAATACCAGGTAGCCATTGTGAGTGTACCCGTTTAACCAGTCAAATTGCCAGGGTTAGCGCTTTCAAGGCAGTTCTATTCATTCTATTTCTAGGAGAAGCCTGTTAGAAACCGTGTTATATCATGGATACATTTCGACTGACTGATTGACTGATCTACAAATTATACTGAGTAGTGCAAGGGGATTTGTAAATCAGTCAGTCTCGACGACTCGCCTTTAAAGCCGGCTGCAATGTCAAGGTTATGTTATTATGTGCATTGTTCACAGAGGAGCCATTATTTTTCTTTCCGCCAGATGGCGCTGTACTCCACAAAAGTGCCAGGTATGATACTTTCCTCCTATACACCATGATGATATCAGATTAAAATGACGTTTGATAAATGCTTTCATCGATGCTCTACATTGCAGAATCACATAACACAAAACACATGACTTTAATTAAGTATAGCCTAGTTGGTATATTTATAAACACAAATATAATTCCATTTCATTTGAAAGTGCCAAATAAACCATCATCATCAAACAAACCGTAGTAATGTATCCAGATATATAGATTTTTGCTTATGTGTGTGGTGTGTTTATTTTTTCTTTGTTACAATCAAATCCGATAACCAACAATATTGGCAACACTGACAGATCTGTATGCAAATCAGTTGTTTTCGTGACACACTTTTTCTATTCTGGTCGGTAATGATATGGTGCTCCCAGAAACTTAAAATTAATGATACGGTACTCGACTAAGAGTGAGGCTCTGCAATTGGATCCGCGCAGTATTCACAGATCCGCCACCTGCACTAGGACTGCCACTGAATGAAAGACTCAAATTAAGTCTCCATATAGGAAGACGACGGCGCAGAGATTTAAACAGCATTTCTAAAAAATAAAAGAATAAATGGGGGACTGACCGGACTTGTACAGAGAATCACAGTATGTATGTTTGTAGGCTACTGTATGTCGCTGGCGGTTTTAGAGTATGGCTATTGCAATGGATGGAGTCGGAAAACACGAGTTGAGTTTTGAAAATAATTTATTATATCGTCAAAGTTTAGTCTATTAAAGATTCGTTGTAATTGTTGTGTAGGCTAATTATTTCAAATTTGTATTTGTGTCTTACATTTGTATTTGTGTCTTTATAAGTAATAGGATAATGCACAGCAATTGTAATAATTTAATATGTTATGATATTTTAACGTTTGATAAGAATTTTACAAGAGTGCTGTAAACGTTTTTTTTTTTACATTATGCCGCAAATGAATGCAATTTAAATGTTGAAAAACTTCAATAAAATAAAATGTTCAATTGTTGGAATTTGTTTTCCAAATTAATATTGTGTCCGTAAAGAACACATGCCTCAAAATATAAATATATAAATCTTCTTGTTTTTAAAATAAGAATACTCTGAACCCCTTCACACAATGCCATGCGGTCGCCTGAAATGCAAACAGAGCTTTAATCATGTGCACTTTACACACGTTTAATTCCTGACCATTTTACCGAAAACATGCTGACATTAGGGGCGGAAAACGCTGAAGTAAAACCTATCCATCATTAATCAAGCCATTAATTTGCATGGCGTTATTCAATAGCCTACATACTGGATACAATTCATGTGTAAATTGCTGTTTTAATAACTGTTTTGCTATGAAAAATAATTTAAATTAAATTATTGTATTCATCATTTATTTGCAAATGTTTTGGTCATTTATTAATTTCACAATATGAAGGTCTATCAGCATTACCATTAATGTGTCACTTACATTTTTTATTTGAGATAAATGTATTATTATAATTGTAATATTAACGTATGCTATTATTATTTTAATATTATACTAATTATTATTGTAATTTATTGTAAATATCCAATAATGTAGGCAAATAATAACCTAATTATTCAAGTGCTTGACATCAAAACCGGTATATAGACTTTGGGCACGTCTGTAGCGGATGAAGTCTGAAAATGATTCTGACAGTTCGAGCTAGCGGAGTTATCTATCTCTAGTAAACCGCCCAGACATTCGGTTTTGCGGATGAAAATGGTTCATGGATTGAAAAAATACCTGCATTATTTTGATCCGTCCTGACATGATGGCAGATTTATGCATACTGCCTTCTATATAGATTTTCGCAACTTGTAGGCTATTGTCACATCTTGCCCGTAGGTGTACAAACCCGACAAACATAATTAATAACTAAAAGACACGCATTTGGAATTTTGCTGCGTGATATCAGCCCAAGCTGCTTCCAGAACAACCCGTAAGAGGACAAGCTGCTTCCAGAACAACCCGTAAGAGGACAAGCTGCTTCCAGAACAACCTGTAAGAGGCCAAGCTGCTTCCAGAACAACCGGTAAGGTAAGAGGACAAACTGCTTCCAGAACAACCCGTAAGAGGACAAACTGCTTCCAGAACAACCGGTAAGAGGACAAACTGCTTCCAGAACAACCCGTAAGAGGACAAACTGCTTCCAGAACAACCCGTAAGAGGACAAACTGCTTCCAGAACAACCGGTAAGAGGACAAACTGCTTCCAGAACAACCCGTAAGAGGCCAAGCTGCTTCCAGAACAACCCGTAAGAGGACAAACTGCTTCCAGAACAACCGGTAAGAGGACAAACTGCTTCCAGAACAACCCGTAAGAGGCCAAGCTGCTTCCAGAACAACCCGTAAGAGGACAAACTGCTTCCAGAACAACCCGTAAGAGGACAAACTGCTTCCAGAACAACCCGTAAGAGGCCAAGCTGCTTCCAGAACAACCCGTAAGAGGCCAAGCTGCTTCCAGAACAACCCGTAAGAGGACAAACTGCTTCCAGAACAACCGGTAAGAGGACAAACTGCTTCCAGAACAACCCGTAAGAGGCCAAGCTGCTTCCAGAACAACCCGTAAGAGGACAAACTGCTTCCAGAACAACCGGTAAGAGGACAAACTGCTTCCAGAACAACCCGTAAGAGGCCAAGCTGCTTCCAGAACAACCCGTAAGAGGACAAACTGCTTCCAGAACAACCCGTAAGAGGACAAACTGCTTCCAGAACAACCCGTAAGAGGCCAAGCTGCTTCCAGAACAACCCGTAAGAGGCCAAGCTGCTTCCAGAACAACCCGTAAGAGGACAAACTGCTTCCAGAACAACCCGTAAGAGGCCAAGCTGCTTCCAGAACAACCCGTAAGAGGACAAACTGCTTCCAGAACAACCGGTAAGAGGACAAACTGCTTCCAGAACAACCCGTAAGAGGCCAAGCTGCTTCCAGAACAACCCGTAAGAGGACAAACTGCTTCCAGAACAACCGGTAAGAGGACAAACTGCTTCCAGAACAACCCGTAAGAGGACAAACTGCTTCCAGAACAACCCGTAAGAGGACAAACTGCTTCCAGAACAACCGGTAAGAGGACAAACTGCTTCCAGAACAACCCGTAAGAGGACAAACTGCTTCCAGAACAACCCGTAAGAGGACAAACTGCTTCCAGAACAACCCGTAAGAGGCCAAACTGCTTCCAGAACAACCCGTAAGAGGACAAACTGCTTCCAGAACAACCCGTAAGAGGCCAAGCTGCTTCCAGAACAACCCGTAAGAGGCCAAGCTGCTTCCAGAACAACCCGTAAGAGGACAAACTGCTTCCAGAACAACCCGTAAGAGGACAAACTGCTTCCAGAACAACCCGTAAGAGGCCAAGCTGCTTCCAGAACAACCCGTAAGAGGCCAAGCTGCTTCCAGAACAACCGGTAAGGTAAGAGGACAAACTGCTTCCAGAACAACCCGCAAGAGGACAAACTGCTTCCAGAACAACCCGTAAGAGGCCAAGCTGCTTCCAGAACAACCCGTAAGAGGCCAAGCTGCTTCCAGAACAACCCGTAAGAGGACAAACTGCTTCCAGAACAACCCGTAAGAGGCCAAGCTGCTTCCAGAACAACCCGTAAGAGGCCACCTTATACCAGTGAGGATTTAAACGTAGTGAAAGTATTATGTGGAATCGGATTGAGGGAGATTTCGACATCTGCAGCCAATAGAATTTACATTAGTAATATTTAATCAATGGAGGGAAGACGTGACGAATCCAGCATAGAAAAGTACAAGTCATAATCTGACCAGGGAAAAACTGTCCTGCTGCTTGAGAGCGTCCAGGCGGCACGGTAGAGATGACATAGGGCGCATAGTTCAACCAGCCACTTCACACGAACATCACCAGCCCTGCTGCTTACAATTGGCTGATGTATATAGCCTATTAAAAATGGAGAAAAATGAAAACGCGTTGTAACCCATTCATGTGTGAATGAAAAGCCTGTTTTATTTCCTAAGGGTACATTTAAATATATATATATATATATATATATATATATATATATATATATATATATATATATATATATATATATATTATATATATATATATATATAATTTTTATTATGTAATTATTTCGCCACTATGGCCAATTTAATGCCTTACTCCCCTTATCCTACCTCTTTTGCACACACTGTACATATACTTATTTTTCTACTGTATTATTGACTGTACCTTGGTTTACTCCATGTGTAACTCTGTGTCGTTGTATGTGTCGAACTGCTTTGCTTTATCTTGGCCAGGTCGCAGTTGTAAATGAGAACTTGTTCTCAACTGGCCTACCTGGTTAAATAAAGGTGATCTCAACTGGCCTACCTGGTTAAATAAAGGCGAATTTATATATATATTTTTTTATAATATTATTATTTGAAAAGTTATTACACGTATAGTTTATCCTTCAACATGGCGTATTTAAATATTTACATTTCTACACTCTTATTAAAAAAAACAGGTGCTATCTAGAACCTAAAACGGATTTCAGGAGAACCATTTGAAAAATCCTTGTGGTTCCAAAGAGAACCGTTTTGGGTTTCCACACGTAACTCAAAATGGTTCTACCGGGAACCCAAAATGATTTTTTTAAACTGGAACCAAAAAAGGTTATCCTACTGGGACAGCAAAATAACCCTTTTTTTTCTAAGAGTGATGTGCGTGGACCTCTGTTGCTGCGTTGATCCGCTAAAAGGAGACAAAGGCATATAAATCATTTTTTTAAAACACCGCATTAGTGTTCCTAAAATATATTTTAGTTATAGTTACATTTCTGTAAGCGGTTGAAAAGGTGTCGATGGGCGCATTGAGTTAGTATGCTACTGCTATGTGCAGCTCTATCAGAAAGAGTTACCAGGCAAATCATAGGATTCAAGCCACTGGTTGGATAGCAGGTCTCGTGTCTGTCTATTGTGACAAAGCAGGTTCGTCTCGACGCGCGTCAAACAATTGGTCTCTCTCTCTGTAAACAGGATAGAGAGACAACAGCCAGCCAGCCTCCACCAAGTAACCCATCTCTAATCCCATCGAGAGATGTCATGGGGTGCACACACTAATTACCTCGTTGTTATTTATGCCTGCTATGTTCTTATTGTTTTTGCAACGGGTGGAAAACATCATGACCATTGAGGCTTTGATACATGGGTCACACAACTGTCATTGTCATTATAGGATTTTTTTGTTGTTGTTTTTTTTTCAGTTAGGAAATGAAGATCTAATTCCTTGTTTATGACTAAAGACGATTTCAGATCAACCTCAGCTAAGCATCCAGTATTTGTTTTAGTACATACAGACATGATAACACGCTTTAGAATATCGTTTGCGGTACACAACACTTTTCTAATTCTCTATACCAATGACACAGTTACTAGGCCAAACCAACATCACCATATTAGATATGAAGGGTAGATCTATGTTACTGTACTATATCTATTAGATATGAAGTGTACATCTATGTTACTGTACTATTAGATATGAAGGGTAGATCTATGTTACTGTATATATCTATTAGATATGAAGTGTAGATCTATGTTACTGTACTATTAGATATGAAGTGTAGATCTATGTTACTGTACTATTAGATATGAAGTGTAGATCTATGTTACTGTACTATATCTATAGGATATGAAGTGTAGATCTATGTTACTGTATATATCTATTAGATATGAAGTGTAGATCTATGTTACTGTACTATATCTATTAGATATGAAGTGTAGATCTATGTTACTGTACTATATCTATTAGATATGAAGTGTAGATCTATGTTACTGTATATATCTATTAGATATGAAGTGTAGATCTATGTTACTGTACTATATCTATAGGATATGAAGTGTAGATCTATGTTACTGTACTATTAGATATGAAGGGTAGATCTATGTTACTGTACTATATCTATTAGATATGAAGTGTAGATCTATGTTACTGTACTATATTAGATATGAAGTGTAGATCTATGTTACTGTACTATTAGATATGAAGTGTAGATCTATGTTACTGTATATATCTATTAGATATGAAGTGTAGATCTATGTTACTGTACTATATCTATTAGATATGAAGTGTAGATCTATGTTACTGTACTATATCTATAGGATATGAAGTGTAGATCTATGTTACTCTATATATCTATTAGATATGACGTGTAGATCTATGTTACTGTACTATTAGATATGAAGTGTAGATCTATGTTACTGTATATATCTATTAGATATGAAGTGTAGATCTATGTTACTGTATATATCTATTAGATATGAAGTGTAGATCTATGTTACTGTACTATATCTATAGGATATGAAGTGTAGATCTATGTTACTGTATATATCTATTAGATATGAAGTGTAGATCTATGTTACTGTATATATATCTATTAGATATGAAGTGTAGATCTATGTTACTGTACTATATCTATAGGATATGAAGTGTAGATCTATGTTACTGTACTATTAGATATGAAGTGTAGATCTATGTTACTGTACTATATCTATAGGATATGAAGTGTAGATCTATGTTACTGTACTATTAGATATGAAGGTACACTGAAAGAAATGTGATTTTGTCCTGAATACTCTTCATATTTTCATGCATGGTGGTGGCTGCATCATGTTATGGGTATGCTTGTCATTGGCAAGGACTAGGGAGTTTTATTTTTTGAATCAAATGAAATGAAATTGCACTAAGCACAAGCTTCCTGGTTCAGTCTGTTTTCCCCCAGACACTGGGAGACATATCCACCTTTCAGCAGGACAGTAACGTAAATGACAAGTCCAAATCTACGCTGGAGTTTGTTACCAAGATGACAATGAATGTTCCTGAGTAGCCTAGTTACAATTTTGACTTATATCGTCTTGAAAATCGATGGTAATATTTGAAAATGGATGTCTAGCAATGATCAACAACCAACTTGACTGAGTTTGAAGATTTACCCAGAAAGACTCACAGCTGTAATCGCTGCCAAAGGTGATTATAACATGTATTTAACTCGGGGCAGAGAATATTTATGTAAATTACATATTTTTGAATTTCATTTTCAATAACTTTGCCTCAATGTCTAAAAACATGTTTTCACTTTGTCATTATGAGGTGCTGTGGGTTGATGGGTGAGGAAAAAATAGTTTCAATAAATGTTATATTAGTAGTGCACGAAATAGGGAAAAGGGGGCCAGTCCTGGTCTAAAGTAGTGCACGAAATAGGGAAAAGGGAGCCAGTCCTGGTCTAAAGTAGTGCACGAAATAGGGAAAAGGGAGCCAGTCCTGGTCTAAAGTAGTGCACGAAATAGGGAAAAGGGGGCCAGTCCTGGTCTAAAGTAGTGCACGAAATAGGGAAAAGGGAGCCAGTCCTGGTCTAAAGTAGTGCACGAAATAGGGAAAAGGGAGCCAGTCCTGGTCTAAAGTAGTGCACGAAATAGGGAAAAGGGAGCCAGTCCTGGTCTAAAGTAGTGCACGAAATAGGGAAAAGGGGGCCAGTCCTGGTCTAAAGTAGTGCACGAAATAGGGAAAAGGGGGCCAGTCCTGGTCTAAAGTAGTGCACGAAATAGGGAAAAGGGAGTCAGTCCTGGTCTAAAGTACTGCACGAAATAGGGAAAAGGGAGTCAGTCCTGGTCTAAAGTAGTGCACGAAATAGGGAAAAGGGAGTCAGTCCTGGTCTAAAGTAGTGCACGAAATAGGGAAAAGGGGGCCAGTCCTGGTCTAAAGTAGTGCACGAAATAGGGAAAAGGGGGCCAGTCCTGGTCTAAAGTAGTGCACGAAATAGGGAAAAGGGGGCCAGTCCTGGTCTAAAGTAATGCACGAAATAGGGAAAAGGGAGCCAGTCCTGGTCTAAAGTAGTGCACGAAATAGGGAAAAGGGAGCCAGTCCCGGTCTAAAGTAGTGCACGAAATAGGGAAAAGGGAGCCAGTCCTGGTCTAAAGTAGTGCACGAAATAGGGAAAAGGGAGCCAGTCCTGGTCTAAAGTAGTGCACGAAATAGGGAAAAGGGAGTCAGTCCTGGTCTAAAGTAGTGCACGAAATAGGGAAAAGGGGGCCAGTCCTGGTCTAAAGTAGTGCACAAAATAGGGAAAAGGGGGCCAGTCCTGGTCTAAAGTAGTGCACGAAATAGGGAAAAGGGAGTCAGTCCTGGTCTAAAGTAGTGCACGAAATAGGGAAAAGGGAGTCAGTCCTGGTCTAAAGTAGTGCACGAAATAGGGAAAAGGGAGCCAGTTAGGACGCACCCTTAGTTTTATCATCCCTCCCATCCCCAAAATCCTCCGGAAACCATTAATGGATGAATGAGGTGATGAATGACGTGGGAACGTGAGGCGGGGTGGGGTGGGGGAGTTGGGGTGGGGGGGCAAAGTTATTTTATTGAGTATAGCTGACATTGGAACTACGGAGACAGAGGGACAGCAGCATGGAGGCAGTTAAGACAAGGGATGTGTCCCAAATTGGAGTATATACACACCTCCCAGACCCGCCCGGAGGTCGGGCCCCGCAGAAAAGCATTTTGTCACGCCATGAAAGAAATCTTTATAATTACTGGAATTAGCTTTGAAACTGCAACATTTTCTGTCAAAATAGAATAGCTATAGCAGGAAATTATCTTAGAGATTCTTGAAAAAATTCCTAAATGATTCAGGCATGAACAGGGACAGCTTTTCCATAGGGACCCCTTATTCATGTCCTCATTACATGTGGTGCAGCAAAACCCCTCACGGCATGGAAAGTTCTCTACTTTGATAGATTTAAACAAACAATATTGGAATCACCATGGTCACAACCATAAACGGTCAACTCCGTCTCCCTGATAGATGAAGATTGAATATGAACTATCATTCAAATATGTTACATTTATTGAGGTTTCAGAGTCATAAAGCAACTGAGGAAAAACTAAGTTGCTACTGTGTATACCGTTTAAAATGAAGAAGAAAAAAGACATTTTTGTCAACTCCATTAAAAATCCACTCCGTCAAGATCTTTCTCTAACGTCATCTCCGTCAGAGTGCGGAAAGATCTGATAGAACGGTTGGGTTTTTTATGGGGATTTTAAAATGGATAATTTCCCATATTTTACAAATGTTTTATTTAACTTTTATTTATTGAGGCAAAACTATGACTGTTTTCAATATCTGTTGTCAAACTCTGTCAGTGGCTTCATATTCTTAAATATTCAGAAAAAAAATATTTGAATTACTGTTCTGCAACGTATGAAGTATTTGCTGTCTTTGTATTTATTATGGATCCCCATTAGTTCCTGCCAAGGCAGCAGCTACTCTTCCTGGGGTTTATTAAGGGTCCCCATTAGTTCCTGCCAAGGCAGCAGCTACTCTTCCTGGAGTTTATTAAGGGTCCCCATTAGTTCCTGCCAAGGCAGCAGCTACTCTTCCTGGGGTTTATTAAGGGTCCCCATTAGTTCCTGCCAAGGCAGCAGCTACTCTTCCTGGGGTTTATTATGGATCCCCATTAGTTCCTGCCAAGGCAGCAGCTACTCTTCCTGGGGTTTATTAAGGGTCCCCATTAGTTCCTGCCAAGGCAGCAGCTACTCTTCCTGGGGTTTATTATGGATCCCCATTAGTTCCTGCCAAGGCAGCAGCTACTCTTCCTGGGGTTTAACATGGATCCCCATTAGTTCCTGCCAAGGCAGCAGCTACTCTTCCTGGGGTTTATTAAGGGTCCCCATTAGTTCCTGCCAAGGCAGCAGCTACTCTTCCTGGAGTTTATTAAGGGTCCCCATTAGTTCCTGCCAAGGCAGCAGCTACTCTTCCTGGGGTTTATTAAGGGTCCCCATTAGTTCCTGCCAAGGCAGCAGCTACTCTTCCTGGGGTTTATTATGGATCCCCATTAGTTCCTGCCAAGGCAGCAGCTACTCTTCCTGGGGTTTATTAAGGGTCCCCATTAGTTCCTGCCAAGGCAGCAGCTACTCTTCCTGGGGTTTATTATGGATCCCCATTAGTTCCTGCCAAGGCAGCAGCTACTCTTCCTGGGGTTTATTATGGATCCCCATTAGTTCCTGCCAAGGCAGCAGCTACTCTTCCTGGGGTTTATTATGGATCCCCATTAGTTCCTGCCAAGGCAGCAGCTACTCTTCCTGGGGTTTATTATGGATCTCCATTAGTTCCTGCCAAAGCAGCAGCTACTCTTCCTGGGGTTTATTATGGATCCCCATTAGTTCCTGCCAAGGCAGCAGCTACTCTTCCTGGGGTTTATTATGGATCCCCATGAGTTCCTGCCAAAGGCAGCAGCTACTCTTCCTGGGGTTTATTATGGATCCCCATGAGTTCCTGCCAAAGGCAGCAGCTACTCTTCCTGGGGTTTATTATGGATCCCCATGAGTTCCTGCCAAAGGCAGCAGCTACTCTTCCTGGGGTTTATTATGGATCCCCATGAGTTCCTGCCAAAGGCAGCAGCTACTCTTCCTGGGGTTTATTATGGATCCCCATGAGTTCCTGCCAAAGGCAGCAGCTACTCTTCCTGGGGTTTATTATGGATCCCCATTAGTTCCTGTCAAGGCAGCAGCTACTCTTCCTGGGGTTTATTATGGATCCCCATTAGTTCCTGCCAAAGGCAGCAGCTACTCTTCCTGGGGTTTATTATGGATCCCCATTAGTTCCTGTCAAGACAGCAGCTACTCTTCCTGGGGTTTATTATGGATCCCCATTAGTTCCTGCCAAGGCAGCAGCTACTCTTCCTGGGGTTTATTATGGATCCCCATTAGTTCCTGCCAAAGGCAGCAGCTACTCTTCCTGGGGTTTATTATGGATCCCCATTAGTTCCTGCCAAGGCAGCAGCTACTCTTCCTGGGGTTTATTATGGATCCCCATGAGTTCCTGCCAAAGGCAGCAGCTACTCTTCCTGGGGTTTATTATGGATCCCCATTAGTTCCTGTCAAGGCAGCAGCTACTCTTCCTGGGGTTTATTATGGATCCCCATTAGTTCCTGCCAAAGGCAGCAGCTACTCTTCCTGGGGTTTATTATGGATCCCCATTAGTTCCTGTCAAGACAGCAGCTACTCTTCCTGGGGTTTATTATGGATCCCCATTAGTTCCTGCCAAGGCAGCAGCTACTCTTCCTGGGGTTTATTATGGATCCCCATTAGTTCCTGCCAAGGCAGCAGCTACTCTTCCTGGGGTTTATTATGGATCCCCATTAGTTCCTGCCAAGACAGCAGCTACTCTTCCTGGGGTTTATTATGAATCCCCATTAGTACCTGCCAAGGCAGCAGCTACTCTTCCTGGGGTTTATTATGGATCCCCATTAGTTCCTGCCAAGGCAGCAGCTACTCTTCCTGGGGTTTATTATGGATCCCCATTAGTTCCTGCCAAGGCAGCAGCTACTCTTCCTGGGGTTTATTATGGATCCCCATTAGTTCCTGCCAAGGCAGCAGCTACTCTTCCTGGGGTTTATTATGGATCCCCATGAGTTCCTGCCAAGGCAGCAGCTACTCTTCCTGGGGTTTATTATGGATCCCCATTAGTTCCTGCCAAGACAGCAGCTACTCTTCCTGGGGTTTATTATGGATCCCCATTAGTTCCTGCCAAGGCAGCAGCTACTCTTCCTGGGGTTTATTATGGATCCCCATTAGTTCCTGCCAAGGCAGCAGCTACTCTTCCTGGGGTTTATTATGGATCCCCATTAGTTCCTGCCAAGGCAGCAGCTACTCTTCCTGGGGTTTATTATGGATCCCCATGAGTTCCTGCCAAGACAGCAGCTACTCTTCCTGGGGTTTATTATGGATCCCCATGAGTTCCTGCCAAGGCAGCAGCTACTCTTCCTGGGGTTTATTATGGATCCCCATTAGTTCCTGCCAAGGCAGCAGCTACTCTTCCTGGGGTTTATTATGGATCCCCATTAGTTCCTGCCAAGGCAGCAGCTACTCTTCCTGGGGTTTATTATGGATCCCCATTAGTTCCTGCCAAGGCAGCAGCTACTCTTCCTGGGGTTTATTATGGATCCCCATTAGTTCCTGCCAAGGCAGCAGCTACTCTTCCTGGGGTTTATTATGGATCCCCATTAGTTCCTGACAAGGCAGCAGCTACTCTTCCTGGGGTTTATTATGGATCCCCATTAGATCCTGCCAAGACAGCAGCTACTCTTCATGGGGTTTATTATGGATCCCCATTAGTTCCTGTCAAGACAGCAGCTACTCTTCCTGTGGTTTATTATGGATCCCCATTAGTTCCTGCCAAGGCAGCAGCTACTCTTCCTGGGGTTTATTATGTATCCCCATTAGTTCCTGCCAAGGCAGCAGCTACTCTTCCTGGGGTTTATTATGGATCCCCATTAGTTCCTGTCAAGACAGCAGCTACTCTTCCTGTGGTTTATTATGGATCCCCATTAGTTCCTGTCAAGGCAGCAGCTACTCTTCCTGGGGTTTATTATGGATCCCCATTAGTTCCTGCCAAGGCAGCAGCTACTCTTCCTGGGGTTTATTATGGATCCCCATTAGTTCCTGCCAAGGCAGCAGCTACTCTTCCTGGGGTTTATTATGGATCCCCATTAGTTCCTGCCAAGGCAGCAGCTACTCTTCCTGGGGTTTATTATGGATCCCCATTAGTTCCTGCCAAGGCAGCAGCTACTCTTCCTGGGGTTTATTATGGATCCCCATTAGTTCCTGACAAGGCAGCAGCTACTCTTCCTGGGGTTTATTATGGATCCCCATTAGATCCTGCCAAGACAGCAGCTACTCTTCATGGGGTTTATTATGGATCCCCATTAGTTCCTGTCAAGACAGCAGCTACTCTTCCTGGGGTTTATTATGGATCCCCATTAGTTCCTGCCAAGGCAGCAGCTACTCTTCCTGGGGTTTATTATGGATCCCCATTAGTTCCTGCCAAGACAGCAGCTACTCTTCATGGGGTTTATTATGGATCCCCATTAGTTCCTGCCAAGGCAGCAGCTACTCTTCCTGGGGTTTATTATGTATCCCCATTAGTTCCTGCCAAGGCAGCAGCTACTCTTCCTGGGGTTTATTATGGATCCCCATTAGTTCCTGTCAAGACAGCAGCTACTCTTCCTGTGGTTTATTATGGATCCCCATTAGTTCCTGCCAAGGCAGCAGCTACTCTTCCTGGGGTTTATTATGGATGCCCATTAGTTCCTGTCAAGGCATCAGCTACTCTTCCTGGGGTTTATTATGGATCCCCATTAGTTCCTGCCAAGGCAGCAGCTACTCTTTCTGGGGTTTATTATGGATCCCCATTAGTTCCTGCCAAGGCAGCAGCTACTCTTCCTGGGGTTTATTATGTATCCCCATTAGTTCCTGCCAAGGCAGCAGCTACTCTTCCTGGGTATTATTATGGATCCCCATTAGTTCCTGCCAAGGCAGCAGCTACTCTTCCTGGGGTTTATTATGTATCCCCATTAGTTCCTGCCAAGACAGCAGCTACTCTTCCTGGGGTTTGTTATGTATCCCCATTAGTTCCTGCCAAGACAGCAGCTACTCTTCCTGGGGTTTGTTATGGATCCCCATTAGTTCCTGCCAAGGCAGCAGCCACTCTTCTTGGGGTTTGTTATGGATCCCCATTAGGTCCTGCCAAGGCAGCAGCTACTCTTCCTGGGGTTTATTATGGATCCCCATTAGTTCCTGCCAAGGCAGCAGCTACTCTTCCTGGGGTTTATTATGGATCCCCATTAGTTCCTGCCAAGACAGCAGCTACTCTTCCTGGGGTTTATTATGGATCCCCATTAGTTCCTGCCAAGACAGCAGCTACTCTTCATGGGGTTTATTATGTATCCCCATTAGTTCCTGCCAAGACAGCAGCTACTCTTCCTGGGGTTTATTATGGATCCCCATTAGTTCCTGTCAATGCAGCAGCTACTCTTCCTGGGGTTTATTATGGGTCCCCATTAGTTCCTGCAAAGGCAGCAGCTACTCTTCCTGGGGTTTATTATGGATCCCCATTAGTTCCTGCCAAAGGCAGCAGCTACTCTTCCTGGGGTTTATTATGGATCCCCATTAGTTCCTGCAAAGGCAGCAGCTACTCTTCCTGGGGTTTATTATGGATCCCCATTAGTTCCTGCCAAAGACAGCAGCTACTCTTCCTGGGGTTTATTATGGATCCCCATTAGTTCCTGCCTAGGCAGCAGCTACTCTTCCTGGGGTGTATTATGGATCCCCATTAGTTCCTGCCAAGGCAGCAGCTACTCTTCCTGGGGTTTATTATGGATCCCCATTAGTTCCTGCCAAGGCAGCAGCTACTCTTCCTGGGGTTTATTATGGATCCCCATTAGTTCTTGCCAAGGCAGCAGCTACTCTTCCTGGGGTTTATTATGGATCCCCATTAGTTCCTGCCAAGGCAGCAGCTACTCTTCCTGGGGTTTCTTATGGATCCCCATTAGTTCCTGCCATGGCAGCAGCTACTCTTCCTGGGGTTTGTTATGGATCCCCATTAGTTCCTGCCAAGGCAGCAGCTACTCTTCCTGGGGTTTATTATGGATCCCCATTAGTTCCTGTCAAGGCAGCAGCTACTCTTCCTGGGGTTTATTATGGATCCCCATTAGTTCCTGCCTAGGCAGCAGCTACTCTTCCTGGGGTTTATTATGGATCCCCATTAGTTCCTGCCAAGGCAGCAGCTACTCTTCCTGGGGTTTATTATGGATCCCCATTAGTTCCTGCCAAGGCAGCAGCTACTCTTCCTGGGGTTTATTATGGATCCCCATTAGTTCTTGCCAAGGCAGCAGCTACTCTTCCTGGGGTTTATTATGGATCCCCATTAGTTCCTGCCAAGGCAGCAGCTACTCTTCCTGGGGTTTATTATGGATCCCCATTAGTTCCTGCCAAGGCAGCAGCTACTCTTCCTGGGGTTTATTATGGATCCCCATTAGTTCCTGTCAAGGCAGCAGCTACTCTTCCTGGGGTTTATTATGGATCCCCATTAGTTCCTGCCTAGGCAGCAGCTACTCTTCCTGGGGTTTATTATGGATCCCCATTAGTTCCTGCCAAGGCAGCAGCTACTCTTCCTGGGGTTTATTATGTATCCCCATTAGTTCCTGCCAAGACAGCAGCTACTCTTCCTGGGGTTTGTTATGGATCCCCATTAGTTCCTGCCAAGTTAGCAGCCACTCTTCTTGGGGTTTGCTATGGATCCCCATTAGGTCCTGCCAAGGCAGCAGCTACTCTTCCTGGGGTTTATTATGGATCCCCATTAGTTCCTGCCAAGGCAGCAGCTACTTTTCCTGGGGTTTATTATGGATCCCCATTAGTTCCTGCCAAGACAGCAGCTACTCTTCCTGGGGTTTATTATGGATCCCCATTAGTTCCTGCCAAGACAGCAGCTACTCTTCATGGGGTTTATTATGTATCTCCATTAGTTCCTGCAAAGACAGCAGCTACTCTTCCGGGGGTTTATTATGGATCCCCATTAGTTCCTGTCAATGCAGCAGCTACTCTTCCTGGGGTTTATTATGGGTCCCCATTAGTTCCTGCAAAGGCAGCAGCTACTCTTCCTGGGGTTTATTATGGATCCCCATTAGTTCCTGCCAAAGGCAGCAGCTACTCTTCCTGGGGTTTATTATGGATCCCCATTAGTTCCTGCAAAGGCAGCAGCTACTCTTCCTGAGGTTTATTATGGATCCCCATTAGTTCCTGCCAAAGACAGCAGCTACTCTTCCTGGGGTTTATTATGGATCCCCATTAGTTCCTGCCTAGGCAGCAGCTACTCTTCCTGGGGTTTATTATGGATCCCCATTAGTTCCTGCCAAGGCAGCAGCTACTCTTCCTGGGGTTTATTATGGATCCCCATTAGTTCTTTCCAAGGCAGCAGCTACTCTTCCTGGGGTTTATTATGGATCCCCATTAGTTCCTGCCAAGGCAGCAGCTACTCTTCCTGGGGTTTATTATGGATCCCCATTAGTTCCTGCCAAGGCAGCAGCTACTCTTCCTGGGGTTTGTTATGGATCCCCATTAGTTCTTGCCAAGGCAGCAGCTACTCTTCCTGGGGTTTATTATGGATCCCCATTAGTTCCTGCCAAGGCAGCAGCTACTCTTCCTGGGGTTTATTATGGATCCCCATTAGTTCCTGCCAAGGCAGCAGCTACTCTTCCTGGGGTTTGTTATGGATCCCCATTAGTTCCTGCCAAGGCAGCAGCTACTCTTCCTGGGGTTTATTATGGATCCCCATTAGTTCCTGTCAAGGCAGCAGCTACTCTTCCTGGGGTTTATTATGGATCCCCATTAGTTCCTGCCAAGGCAGCAGCTACTCTTCCTGGGGTTTATTATGGATCCCCATTAGTTCCTGCCAAGACAGCAGCTACTCTTCCTGGGGTTTATTATGGATCCCCATTAGTTCCTGCCAAGGCAGCAGCTACTCTTCCTGGGGTTTATTATGGATCCCCATTAGTTCTTGCCAAGGCAGCAGCTACTCTTCCTGGGGTTTATTATGGATCCCCATTAGTTCCTGCCAATGCAGCAGCTACTCTTCCTGGGGTTTCTTATGGATCCCCATTAGTTCCTGCCATGGCAGCAGCTACTCTTCCTGGGGTTTGTTATGGATCCCCATTAGTTCCTGCCAAGGCAGCAGCTACTCTTCCTGGGGTTTATTATGGATCCCCATTAGTTCCTGTCAAGGCAGCAGCTACTCTTCCTGGGGTTTATTATGGATCCCCATTAGTTCCTGCCTAGGCAGCAGCTACTCTTCCTGGGGTTTATTATGGATCCCCATTAGTTCCTGCCAAGGCAGCAGCTACTCTTCCTGGGGTTTATTATGGATCCCCATTAGTTCCTGCCAAGGCAGCAGCTACTCTTCCTGGGGTTTATTATGGATCCCCATTAGTTCTTGCCAAGGCAGCAGCTACTCTTCCTGGGGTTTATTATGGATCCCCATTAGTTCCTGCCAAGGCAGCAGCTACTCTTCCTGGGGTTTATTATGGATCCCCATTAGTTCCTGCCAAGGCAGCAGCTACTCTTCCTGGGGTTTATTATGGATCCCCATTAGTTCCTGTCAAGGCAGCAGCTACTCTTCCTGGGGTTTATTATGGATCCCCATTAGTTCCTGCCTAGGCAGCAGCTACTCTTCCTGGGGTTTATTATGGATCCCCATTAGTTCCTGCCAAGGCAGCAGCTACTCTTCCTGGGGTTTATTATGTATCCCCATTAGTTCCTGCCAAGACAGCAGCTACTCTTCCTGGGGTTTGTTATGGATCCCCATTAGTTCCTGCCAAGTTAGCAGCCACTCTTCTTGGGGTTTGCTATGGATCCCCATTAGGTCCTGCCAAGGCAGCAGCTACTCTTCCTGGGGTTTATTATGGATCCCCATTAGTTCCTGCCAAGGCAGCAGCTACTCTTCCTGGGGTTTATTATGGATCCCCATTAGTTCCTGCCAAGACAGCAGCTACTCTTCCTGGGGTTTATTATGGATCCCCATTAGTTCCTGCCAAGACAGCAGCTACTCTTCATGGGGTTTATTATGTATCTCCATTAGTTCCTGCAAAGACAGCAGCTACTCTTCCGGGGGTTTATTATGGATCCCCATTAGTTCCTGTCAATGCAGCAGCTACTCTTCCTGGGGTTTATTATGGGTCCCCATTAGTTCCTGCAAAGGCAGCAGCTACTCTTCCTGGGGTTTATTATGGATCCCCATTAGTTCCTGCCAAAGGCAGCAGCTACTCTTCCTGGGGTTTATTATGGATCCCCATTAGTTCCTGCAAAGGCAGCAGCTACTCTTCCTGAGGTTTATTATGGATCCCCATTAGTTCCTGCCAAAGACAGCAGCTACTCTTCCTGGGGTTTATTATGGATCCCCATTAGTTCCTGCCTAGGCAGCAGCTACTCTTCCTGGGGTTTATTATGGATCCCCATTAGTTCCTGCCAAGGCAGCAGCTACTCTTCCTGGGGTTTATTATGGATCCCCATTAGTTCTTTCCAAGGCAGCAGCTACTCTTCCTGGGGTTTATTATGGATCCCCATTAGTTCCTGCCAAGGCAGCAGCTACTCTTCCTGGGGTTTATTATGGATCCCCATTAGTTCCTGCCAAGGCAGCAGCTACTCTTCCTGGGGTTTGTTATGGATCCCCATTAGTTCTTGCCAAGGCAGCAGCTACTCTTCCTGGGGTTTATTATGGATCCCCATTAGTTCCTGCCAAGGCAGCAGCTACTCTTCCTGGGGTTTATTATGGATCCCCATTAGTTCCTGCCAAGGCAGCAGCTACTCTTCCTGGGGTTTGTTATGGATCCCCATTAGTTCCTGCCAAGGCAGCAGCTACTCTTCCTGGGGTTTATTATGGATCCCCATTAGTTCCTGTCAAGGCAGCAGCTACTCTTCCTGGGGTTTATTATGGATCCCCATTAGTTCCTGCCAAGGCAGCAGCTACTCTTCCTGGGGTTTATTATGGATCCCCATTAGTTCCTGCCAAGACAGCAGCTACTCTTCCTGGGGTTTGTTATGGATGCCCATTAGTTCCTGCCAAGGCAGCAGCTACTCTTCCTGGGGTTGGTTATGGATCCCCATTAGGTCCTGCCAAGGCAGCAGCTACTCTTCCTGGGGTTTATTATGGATCCCCATTAGTTCCTGCCAAGGCAGCAGCTACTCTTCCTGGGGTTTATTATGGATCCCCATTAGTTACTGCCAAGGCAGCAGCTACTCTTCCTGGGGTTTATTATGTATCCCCATTAGTTCCTGCCAAGGCAGCAGCTACTCTTCCTGGGGTTTATTATGGATCCCCATTAGTTCCTGTCAAGACAGCAGCTACTCTTCCTGTGGTGTATTATGGATCCCCATTAGTTCCTGCCAAGGCAGCAGCTACTCTTCCTGGGGTTTATTATGGATGCCCATTAGTTCCTGTCAAGGCAGCAGCTACTCTTCCTGGGGTTTATTATGGATCCCCATTAGTTCCTGCCAAGGCAGCAGCTACTCTTCCTGGGGTTTATTATGGATCCCCATTAGTTCCTGCCAAGGCAGCAGCTACTCTTCCTGGGGTTTATTATGAATCCCCATTAGTTCCTGCCAAGGCAGCAGCTACTCTTCCTGGGGTTTATTATGGATCCCCATTAGTTCCTGCCAAGGCAGCAGCTACTCTTCCTGGGGTTTATTATGTATCCCCATTAGTTCCTGCCAAGACAGCAGCTACTCTTCCTGGGGTTTGTTATGTATCCCCATTAGTTCCTGCCAAGACAGCAGCTACTCTTCCTGGGGTTTGTTATGGATCCCCATTAGTTCCTGCCAAGGCAGCAGCCACTCTTCTTGGGGTTTGCTATGGATCCCCATTAGGTCCTGCCAAGGCAGCAGCTACTCTTCCTGGGGTTTATTATGGATCCCCATTAGTTCCTGCCAAGGCAGCAGCTACTCTTCCTGGTGTTTATTATGGATCCCCATTAGTTCCTGCCAAGACAGCAGCTACTCTTCCTGGGGTTTATTATGGATCCCCATTAGTTCCTGCCAAGACAGCAGCTACTCTTCATGGGGTTTATTATGTATCCCCATTAGTTCCTGCCAAGACAGCAGCTACTCTTCCTGGGGTTTATTATGGATCCCCATTAGTTCCTGTCAATGCAGCAGCTACTCTTCCTGGGGTTTATTATGGGTCCCCATTAGTTCCTGCAAAGGCAGCAGCTACTCTTCCTGGGGTTTATTATGGATCCCCATTAGTTCCTGCCAAAGGCAGCAGCTACTCTTCCTGGGGTTTATTATGGATCCCCATTAGTTCCTGCAAAGGCAGCAGCTACTCTTCCTGGGGTTTATTATGGATCCCCATTAGTTCCTGCCAAGACAGCAGCTACTCTTCCTGGGGTTTGTTATGGATCCCCATTAGTTCCTGCCAAGGCAGCAGCTACTCTTCCTGGGGTTGGTTATGGATCCCCATTAGGTCCTGCCAAGGCAGCAGCTACTCTTCCTGGGGTTTATTATGGATCCCCATTAGTTCCTGCCAAGGCAGCAGCTACTCTTCCTGGGGTTTATTATGGATCCCCATTAGTTCCTGCCAAGGCAGCAGCTACTCTTCCTGGGGTTTATTATGTATCCCCATTAGTTCCTGCCAAGACAGCAGCTACTCTTCCTGGGGTTTGTTATGTATCCCCATTAGTTCCTGCCAAGACAGCAGCTACTCTTCCTGGGGTTTGTTATGGATCCCCATTAGTTCCTGCCAAGGCAGCAGCCACTCTTCTTGGGGTTTGCTATGGATCCCCATTAGGTCCTGCCAAGGCAGCAGCTACTCTTCCTGGGGTTTATTATGGATCCCCATTAGTTCCTGCCAAGGCAGCAGCTACTCTTCCTGGTGTTTATTATGGATCCCCATTAGTTCCTGCCAAGACAGCAGCTACTCTTCCTGGGGTTTATTATGGATCCCCATTAGTTCCTGCCAAGACAGCAGCTACTCTTCATGGGGTTTATTATGTATCCCCATTAGTTCCTGCCAAGACAGCAGCTACTCTTCCTGGGGTTTATTATGGATCCACATTAGTTCCTGTCAATGCAGCAGCTACTCTTCCTGGGGTTTATTATGGGTCCCCATTAGTTCCTGCAAAGGCAGCAGCTACTCTTCCTGGGGTTTATTATGGATCCCCATTAGTTCCTGCCAAAGGCAGCAGCTACTCTTCCTGGGGTTTATTATGGATCCCCATTAGTTCCTGCAAAGGCAGCAGCTACTCTTCCTGGGGTTTATTATGGATCCCCATTAGTTCCTGCCAAGACAGCAGCTACTCTTCCTGGGGTTTGTTATGGATCCCCATTAGTTCCTGCCAAGGCAGCAGCTACTCTTCCTGGGGTTGGTTATGGATCCCCATTAGGTCCTGCCAAGGCAGCAGCTACTCTTCCTGGGGTTTATTATGGATCCCCATTAGTTCCTGCCAAGGCAGCAGCTACTCTTCCTGGGGTTTATTATGTATCCCCATTAGTTCCTGCCAAGGCAGCAGCTACTCTTCCTGGGGTTTGTTATGTATCCCCATTAGTTCCTGCCAAGACAGCAGCTACTCTTCCTGGGGTTTGTTATGGATCCCCATTAGTTCCTGCCAAGGCAGCAGCCACTCTTCTTGGGGTTTGTTATGGATCCCCATTAGGTCCTGCCAAGGCAGCAGCTACTCTTCCTGGGGTTTATTATGGATCCCCATTAGTTCCTGCCAAGGAAGCAGCAACTCTTCCTGGGGTTTATTATGGATCCCCATTAGTTCCTGCCAAGACAGCAGCTACTCTTCCTGGGGTTTATTATGGATCCCCATTAGTTCCTGCCAAGACAGCAGCTACTCTTCATGGGGTTTATTGTGTATCTCCATTAGTTCCTGCCAAGACAGCAGCTACTCTTCCTGGGGTTTATTATGGATCCCCATTAGTTCCTGTCAATGCAGCAGCTACTCTTCCTGGGGTTTATTATGGGTCCCCATTAGTTCCTGCAAAGGCAGCAGCTACTCTTCCTGGGGTTTATTATGGATCCCCATTAGTTCCTGCCAAAGGCAGCAGCTACTCTTCCTGGGGTTTATTATGGATCCCCATTAGTTCCTGCCAAGGCAGCAGCTACTCTTCCTGGGGTTGGTTATGGATCCCCATTAGGTCCTGCCAAGGCAGCAGCTACTCTTCCTGGGGTTTATTATGGATCCCCATTAGTTCCTGCCAAGGCAGCAGCTACTCTTCCTGGGGTTTATTATGGATCCCCATTAGTTCCTGCCAAGGCAGCAGCTACTCTTCCTGGGGTTTATTATGTATCCCCATTAGTTCCTGCCAAGACAGCAGCTACTCTTCCTGGGGTTTGTTATGTATCCCCATTAGTTCCTGCCAAGACAGCAGCTACTCTTCCTGGGGTTTGTTATGGATCCCCATTAGTTCCTGCCAAGGCAGCAGCCACTCTTCTTGGGGTTTGCTATGGATCCCCATTAGGTCCTGCCAAGGCAGCAGCTACTCTTCCTGGGGTTTATTATGGATCCCCATTAGTTCCTGCCAAGGCAGCAGCTACTCTTCCTGGTGTTTATTATGGATCCCCATTAGTTCCTGCCAAGACAGCAGCTACTCTTCCTGGGGTTTATTATGGATCCCCATTAGTTCCTGCCAAGACAGCAGCTACTCTTCATGGGGTTTATTATGTATCCCCATTAGTTCCTGCCAAGACAGCAGCTACTCTTCCTGGGGTTTATTATGGATCCACATTAGTTCCTGTCAATGCAGCAGCTACTCTTCCTGGGGTTTATTATGGGTCCCCATTAGTTCCTGCAAAGGCAGCAGCTACTCTTCCTGGGGTTTATTATGGATCCCCATTAGTTCCTGCCAAAGGCAGCAGCTACTCTTCCTGGGGTTTATTATGGATCCCCATTAGTTCCTGCAAAGGCAGCAGCTACTCTTCCTGGGGTTTATTATGGATCCCCATTAGTTCCTGCCAAGACAGCAGCTACTCTTCCTGGGGTTTGTTATGGATCCCCATTAGTTCCTGCCAAGGCAGCAGCTACTCTTCCTGGGGTTGGTTATGGATCCCCATTAGGTCCTGCCAAGGCAGCAGCTACTCTTCCTGGGGTTTATTATGGATCCCCATTAGTTCCTGCCAAGGCAGCAGCTACTCTTCCTGGGGTTTATTATGTATCCCCATTAGTTCCTGCCAAGGCAGCAGCTACTCTTCCTGGGGTTTGTTATGTATCCCCATTAGTTCCTGCCAAGACAGCAGCTACTCTTCCTGGGGTTTGTTATGGATCCCCATTAGTTCCTGCCAAGGCAGCAGCCACTCTTCTTGGGGTTTGTTATGGATCCCCATTAGGTCCTGCCAAGGCAGCAGCTACTCTTCCTGGGGTTTATTATGGATCCCCATTAGTTCCTGCCAAGGAAGCAGCAACTCTTCCTGGGGTTTATTATGGATCCCCATTAGTTCCTGCCAAGACAGCAGCTACTCTTCCTGGGGTTTATTATGGATCCCCATTAGTTCCTGCCAAGACAGCAGCTACTCTTCATGGGGTTTATTGTGTATCTCCATTAGTTCCTGCCAAGACAGCAGCTACTCTTCCTGGGGTTTATTATGGATCCCCATTAGTTCCTGTCAATGCAGCAGCTACTCTTCCTGGGGTTTATTATGGGTCCCCATTAGTTCCTGCAAAGGCAGCAGCTACTCTTCCTGGGGTTTATTATGGATCCCCATTAGTTCCTGCCAAAGGCAGCAGCTACTCTTCCTGGGGTTTATTATGGATCCCCATTAGTTCCTGCAAAGGCAGCAGCTACTCTTCCTGAGGTTTATTATGGATCCCCATTAGTTCCTGCCAAAGACAGCAGCTACTCTTCCTGGGGTTTATTATGGATCCCCATTAGTTCCTGCCTAGGCAGCAGCTACTCTTCCTGGGGTTTATTATGGATCCCCATTAGTTCCTGCCAAGGCAGCAGCTACTCTTCCTGGGGTTTATTATGGATCCCCATTAGTTCTTGCCAAGGCAGCAGCTACTCTTCCTGGGGTTTATTATGGATCCCCATTAGTTCCTGCCAAGGCAGCAGCTACTCTTCCTGGGGTTTATTATGGATCCCCATTAGTTCCTGCCAAGGCAGCAGCTACTCTTCCTGGGGTTTGTTATGGATCCCCATTAGTTCCTGCCAAGGCAGCAGCTACTCTTCCTGGGGTTTATTATGGATCCCCATTAGTTCCTGTCAAGGCAGCAGCTACTCTTCCTGGGTTTTATTATGGATCCCCATTAGTTCCTGCCAAGGCAGCAGCTACTCTTCCTGGGGTTTATTATGGATCCCCATTAGTTCCTGCCAAGACAGCAGCTACTCTTCCTGGGGTTTATTATGGATCCCCATTAGTTCCTGCCTAGGCAGCAGCTACTCTTCCTGGGGTTTATTATGGATCCCCATTAGTTCCTGCCAAGACAGCAGCTACTCTTCCTGGGGTTTGTTATGGATCCCCATTAGTTCCTGCCAAGGCAGCAGCTACTCTTCCTGGGGTTGGTTATGGATCCCCATTAGGTCCTGCCAAGGCAGCAGCTACTCTTCCTGGGGTTTATTATGGATCCCCATTAGTTCCTGCCAAGGCAGCAGCTACTCTTCCTGGGGTTTATTATGGATCCCCATTAGTTCCTGCCAAGGCAGCAGCTACTCTTCCTGGGGTTTATTATGGATCCCCATTAGTTCCTGCCAAGACAGCAGCTACTCTTCCTGGGGTTTATTATGGATCCCCATTAGTTCCTGCCAAGGCAGCAGCTACTCTTCCTGGGGTTTATTATGGATCCCCATTAGTTCCCGCCAAGGCAGCAGCTACTCCTCCTTGGGTTTATTATGGATCCCCATTAGTTCCTGTCAAGACAGCAGCTACTCTTCCTGGGGTTTATTATGGATCCCCATTAGTTCCTGCCAAGACAGCAGCTACTCTTCCTGGGGTTTATTATGGATCCCCATTAGTTCCTGTCAAGGCAGCAGCTACTCTTCCTGGGGTTTATTATGGGTCCCCATTAGTTCCTGCCAAGGCAGCAGCTACTCTTCCTGGGGTTTATTATGGATCCCCATTAGTTCCTGCCAAGGCAGCAGCTACTCTTCCTGGGGTTTATTATGGATCCCCATTAGTTCCTGCCAAGGCAGCAGCTACTCTTCCTGGGGTTTATTATGGATCCCCATTAGTTCCTGCCAAGGCAGCAGCTACTCTTCCTGGGGTTTATTATGGATCCCCATTAGTTCCTGCCAAGGCAGCAGCTGCTCTTCCTGGGGTTTGTTATGGATCCCCATTAGTTCCTGCCAAGGCAGCAGCTACTCTTCCTGGGGTTTATTATGGATCCCCATTAGTTCCTATCAAGGCAGCAGCTACTCTTCCTGGGGTTTATTATGGATCCCCATTAGTTCCTGCCAAGGCAGCAGCTACTCTTCCTGGGGTTTATTATGGATCCCCATTAGTTCCTGCCAAGGTAGCAGCTACTCTTCCTGGGTTTTTTTTGGATTCCCATTAGTTCCTGCCAAGGCAGCAGCTACTCTTCCTGGGGTTTATTATGGATCCCCATTAGTTCCTGCCAAGGCAGCAGCTACTCTTCCTGGGGTTTATTACGGATTCCCATTAGTTCCTGCCAAGGCAGCAGCTACTCTTCCTGGGGTTTATTATGGATCCCCATTAGTTCCTGCCAAGGCAGCAGCTACTCTTCCTGGGGTTTATTATAGATCCTCATTAGTTCCTGCCAAGGCAGCAGCCACTCTTCCTGGGGTTTATTATAGATCCTCCTTAGTTCCTGCCAAGGCAGCAGCTACTCTTCCTTGGGGTTTATTATAGATCCTCCTTAGTTCCTGCCAAGGCAGCAGCTACTCTTCTTGGTTCCCTGCAACATTTAGGAAGTTATACACAATTTAAAACATAACACTTTTCATAACACATTTAGTGTCTTGTGTGTGTGTCTCTTCACAGTCCCCGCTGTTCCATAAGGTGAATTCTATCTGTTTATTAAATCTGATTCTACTGCTGCATCTGATGTGGAATAGAGTTCCATGTAGTCATGGCTCTATGTAGTACTGTGGAATAGAGTTCCATGTAGTCATGGCTCTATGTAGTACTGTGGAATAGAGTTCCATGTGGTCATCGCTCCATGTAGTACTGTGGAATAGAGTTCCATGTAGTCATGGCTCTATGTAGTACTGTGGAATAGAGTTCCATGTAGTCATGGCTCTATGTAGTACTGTGGAATAGAGTTCCATGTAGTCATGGCTCTATGTAGTACTGTGGAATAGAGTTCCATGTAGTCATGGCTCTATGTAGTACTGTGGGATAGAGTTCCATGTAGTCATGGCTCTATGTAGTACTGTGGAATAGAGTTCCATGTAGTCATGGCTCTATGTAGTACTGTGGAATAGAGTTCCATGTAGTCATGGCTCTATGTAGTACTGTGGAATAGAGTTCCATGTAGTCATGGCTCTATGTAGTACTGTGGAATAGAGTTCCATGTAGTCATGGCTCTATGTAGTACTGTGGAATAGAGTTCCATGTAGTCATGGCTCTATGTAGTACTTTGGAATAGAGTTCTATGTAGTCATGGCTCTATGTAGTACTGTGGAATAGAGTTCCATGTAGTCATGGCTCTATTTAGTACTGTGCGCCTCCCATAGTCTGTTCTTGATTTGGGGACTGTGAAGAGACTTCTGGTGGCATGTCTTGTGGGGTATGTATGGGTGTCTGAGCTGTGCGCCAGTAGTTTAGACAAACAGCTCTGTACATTCAGCTTGTCGATACCTCTCATAAATACAAGTAGTGATGAAGTCAATCTCTCCTCCACTTTGAGCCAGGAGAGATGGACATGCATATTATTAATATTAGCTCTCTGTGTACATCCAAGGGCCAGCCGTGCTGCCCTGTTCTGAGCCAACTGGACTTTTCCTAGGTCTCTCTTTTAGGCACCTGACCACACAACTGAACAGTAGTCCAGGTGAGACAAAACTAGAGCCTGTAGGACCTGCCTTGTTGACAGTGCTGTTAAGAAGGTAGAAACTAGGGCCCGTAGGACCTGCCTTGTTGATAGTGTTGTTAAGAAGGTAGAAACTAGGACCTGTAGGACCTGCCTTGTTGATAGTGTTGTTAATTAAGAAGGTAGAAACTAGGGCCTGTAGGACCTGCCTTGTTGATAGTGTTGTTAAGAAGGTAGAAACTAGGGACTGTAGGACCTGCCTTGTTGATAGTGTTGTTAATTAAGAAGGTAGAAACTAGGGCCTGTAGGACCTGCCTTGTTGATAGTGTTGTTAAGAAGGTAGAAACTAGGGCCTGTAGGACCTGCCTTGTTGATAGTGTTATTAAGAAGGTAGAAACTAGGGCCTGTAGGACCTGCGTTGTTGATAGTGTTGTTAAGAAGGTAGAAACTAGGGCCTGTAGGACCTGCCTTGTTGATAGTGTTGTTAAGAAGGTAGAAACTAGGGCCTGTAGGACCTGCCTTGTTGATAGTGCTGTTAAGAAGGTAGAAACTAGGGCCAGTAGGACTTGCCTTGTTGATAGTGCTGTTAAGAAGGTAGAAACTAGGGCCTGTAGGACCTGCCTTGTTGATAGTGCTGTTAAGAAGGTAGAAACTAGGGCCTGTAGGACCTGCCTTGTTGATAGTGTTGTTAAGAAGGTAGAAACTAGAGCTTGTAGGACCTGCCTTGTTGATAGTGTTGTTAAGAAGGTAGAAACTAGAGCCTGTAGGACCTGT
This sequence comes from Oncorhynchus mykiss, assembly GCF_057628025.1. Classification (NCBI taxonomy): domain Eukaryota; kingdom Metazoa; phylum Chordata; class Actinopteri; order Salmoniformes; family Salmonidae; genus Oncorhynchus; species Oncorhynchus mykiss. The sequence continues at coordinate 2,949,895 of NC_143027.1, forward strand.
CTTGTTGATAGTGTTGTTAAGAAGGTAGAAACTAGGGCCTGTAGGACCTGCCTTGTTGATAGTGTTGTTAAGAAGGTAGAAACTAGGGCCTGTAGGACCTGCCTTGTTGATAGTGCTGTTTAGAAGGTAGAAACTAGGGCCTGTAGGACCTGCCTTGTTGATAGTGTTGTTAAGAAGGTAGAAACTAGGGCATGTAGGACCTGCCTTGTTGATAGTGCTGTTAAGAAGGTAGAAACTAGGGCCTGTAGGACCTGCCTTGTTGATAGTGTTGTTAAGAAGGTAGAAACTAGGTTCTGTAGGACCTGCCTTGTTGATAGTGTTGTTAAGAAGGTAGAAACTAGGGCCTGCAGGACCTGCCTTGTTGATAGTGTTGTTAATTAAGAAGGTAGAGACTAGGGCCTGTAGGACCTGCCTTGTTGATAGTGTTGTTAAGAAGGTAGAAACTAGGGCCTGTAGGACCTGCCTTGTTGATAGTGCTGTTAAGAAGGTAGAAACTAGGGCCTGTAGGACCTGCCTTGTTGATAGTGTTGTTAAGAAGGTAGAAACTAGGACCTGTAGGACCTGCCTTGTTGATAGTGTTGTTAAGAAGGTAGAAACTAGGGCCTGTAGGACCTGCCTTGGTGATAGTGTTTTTAAGAAGGTAGAAACTAGGGCCTGTAGGACCTGCCTTGTTGATAGAGTTGTTAAGAAGGTAGAAACTAGGGCCTGTAGGACCTGCCTTGTTGATAGTGTTGTTAAGAAGGTAGAAACTAGGGCCTGTAGGACCTGCTTGGTTGATAGTGTTGTTAAGAAGATAGAAACTAGGACCTGTAGGACCTGCCTTGTTGATAGTGCTGTTAAGAAGGTAGAAACTAGGGCCTGTAGGACCTGCCTTGTTGATAGTGCTGTTAAGAAGGCAGAGCAGCACTTTATCATGGACAGACTTCTCCCCATCTTAGCTACTGTTGTATCAACATGCCGTTCTAGACGGCATAGTTACTATCTAGTTACTATTTGCTATGTAAATGTTACTTTATGTTCTAGATCTAGAGAAAGCATTAGATAGTGCTATGAAACGTAACAAAATAAGTTTGGAGATGTGTTTGATATATTTGAATAATCTAATGTTAGAATTAAACAAGGTATCTATCTATACATGTCTGATGCGTTTGACATAAATCTAGGGAGTTGCAATGTGGAGGTAGTTCCTTTACGTGGTGACATAGCCTATACTTTGGTCTATCAAAATATACATTTCAAATGTGGTTTATATTAAGACAAATATTTTTTAGGAAAAAAAGTTGATTAATGTGTAAAAATTATGATAATTGATGAGTCAACATCATGATAATTAAATCCAACATTATGATAATTAATGAGTCAACATTATGATAATTAATGAGTCAACATTATAATAATTAAAGAGTCAACATTATGATAATTAACGAGTCAACATGATCATAATTAGTGAGTCAACATTATGATAATTAGAGCCAGAATTATGATAATTAACGAGTCAACATTATCATAATTATTGAGTCAACATTATGATAATTAGAGCCAGAATTATGATAATTAACGAGTCAACATTATGATAAGTAATGCTTGTTAAATTATACCAATAAGTAGATTAAATCTTCATAATGTGAACGCCGAGACGAGGACTGACACTTCGGGCATTTCATAATTGTACCAGTTTCCGGAGGTATCCGTTGTGTTGTGGGCTAGCTTTATGTGGTGAATTATAATTTGCTAATGATCAGTCATTAGCGCATCGACACGAACCATGACACGGCGGATTTAGAAATCGTGAGAGCTACAGTACTGTAACAAATTTGTTTGCTGATCAGACGATCAATCTACTCGAATGGCAATAATACATGTATATATTCTGCCGTTGTTCCTTTTAAATAAAATTGGATTAACTAAATCATTGATACAGTAAAAATACACCTCATCCATCAGAATGTTTTAGTGAGCCGTGTGTGGGGGGAAACCAACATCCTGGAAGAAATTATGTTCTACTTGAGCAAGTTTAAGTTCACAGTATGGATACTCAGAGGGATGTATTTAAAGAAAGGCCAGACTCCTAGTAGCTTGGCCAACCACAGAACATTTCTTGTCAGTTTTTTTTGGGGCGGCCATTTTGACAACATTTCACAAACCAAGGCTCTGAATACATAGGTGTATAAGCAGTGTAGTGGTGGAGCTCCCACAATCCACCCTGTTGCTTTCACCTTACAGATCTGTTAACAAATAAAACAATTAAATCCTGTGTAGCTCCTTTAAAGTACAATAAATCATAGTTCTGTATAAATGACCTTAATTGAACATTACCTCCACATGTCCATATTGTAGGTGCTTTGAATACGTATACAGTACGTATTCAAAGCACTGCGTCTAAGATGAACACCAATCTCATTTTGAATAAAAAAATAAGAAAAAATAAACTTGCCTCTCTTAGAAGTACAGTAGTCTGTAGTTTCTATAGCATTTGAGATCAACCAATCACATCTGAAACATTGTAGCAACATGGGCTTTGTTTGTAACTGTACACTGTACTTGTGAGTTCACACAGAAGAGACGTTCTTCAATTAAACCTCTGACTGGTTTCACTGCAGTGTGTTTTATCACCAGAGTCACAGACAGACAGGGCAGCTGGAAGAGAGACAAAATAACCACTCTACACACTCGCCTATGATTGGTGGGAAAAGGTGCTACAAACTCTATGCCCTTTCAAGTGACTCACATGGGTTACTGAACGGTTCCCACTGCTACACTGTCTCAGTATCATATAGACTATTAAACTATACTGTCTCAGTATCATATGGACTATTAAACTATACTGTCTCAGTATCATATAGACTATTAAACTATACTGTCTCAGTATCATATGGACTATTAAACCATACTGTCTCAGTATCATATAGACTATTAAACTATACTGTCTCAGTAGTGTATGGACTATTAAACTATACTGTCTCAGTATCATATGGACTATTAAACTATACTGTCTCAGTATCATATAGACTATTAAACTATACTGTCTCAGTAGTGTATGGACTATTAAACTATACTGTCTCAGTATCATATGGACTATTAAACTACACTGTCTCAGTATCATATGGACTATTAAACTATACTGTCTCAGTATCATATGGACTATTAAACTATACTGTCTCAGTATCATATGGACTATTAAACTATACTGTCTCAGTATCATATAGACTATTAAACTATACTGTCTCAGTAGTGTATGGACTATTAAACTATACTGTCTCAGTATCATATGGACTATTAAACTACACTGTCTCAGTATCATATGGACTATTAAACTATACTGTCTCAGTATCATATGGACTATTAAACTATACTGTCTCAGTATCATATAGACTATTAAACTATACTGTCTCAGTATCATATAGACTATTAAACTATACTGTCTCAGTAGTGTATGGACTATTAAACTATACTGTCTCAGTATCATATGGACTATTAAACTACACTGTCTCAGTATCATATAGACTATTAAACTATACTGTCTCAGTAGTGTATGGACTATTAAACTATACTGTCTCAGTATCATATGGACTATTAAACTACACTGTCTCAGTATCATATGGACTATTAAACTATACTGTCTCAGTATCATATGGACTATTAAACTATACTGTCTCAGTATCATATAGACTATTAAACTATACTGTCTCAGTATCATATGGACTATTAAACTATACTGTCTCAGTATCATATAGACTATTAAACTATACTGTCTCAGTAGTGTATGGACTATTAAACTATACTGTCTCAGTATCATATAGACTATTAAACTACACTGTCTCAGTATCATATGGACTATTAAACTATACTGTCTCAGTAGTGTATGGACTATTAAACTATACTGTCTCAGTATCATATAGACTATTAAACTACACTGTCTCAGTATCATATGGACTATTAAACTACACTGTCTCAGTATCATATGGACTATTAAACTACACTGTCTCAGTATCATATGGACTATTAAACTATACTGTCTCAGTATCATGTGGACTATTAAACTATACTGTCTCAGTATCATGTGGACTATTAAACTATACTGTCTCAGTATCATATAGACTATTAAACTACACTGTCTCAGTATCATATAGACTATTAAACTATACTGTCTCAGTAGTGTATGGACTATTAAACTATACTGTCTCAGTAAGGTGTGTGTCTTTCCTTCCAAATGACTTTGAAACAATGGATGTGGCTTTGGACTCTAATACTGACCATTCACTGTCTTTCATAACCCTTTGCATCCAAAATTATATCTAGAATCGGCTTCCTTCACTCATGCTGCCAAACATACCCTCGTAAAACTGACCATCCTACAGATCCTCGACTTCGGTGATGTCATTTACAAAATAGTCTCCAACACTCCACTCAACAAATTGGATGCAGTCTATCACAGTGCCATCCGTTTTGTCAAAGCCCCATATACCACCTACCACTGCGACCTGTACGCTCTCGTTGGCTGGCCCTCGCTTCATACTCGTCGCAAAACCCACTGGCTCTAGGTCATCTATAAGTCTTTGCTAGGTAAAGCCCCGCCTTTTCTCAGCTCACTGGTCACCATAGCAGCTCCCACCCGTAGCAAGCGCTCCAGAAGGTATATCTCACTGGTCACCCTCAAAGCTTATTCTTCCTTTGGCCGCCTTTCCTTCCAGTTCTCTGCTGTCAACGACTGGAACGAACTACAAACATCACTGAAACTTGGAGACCCATATCTCCCTCACTAACTTTAAGCACCAGCTGTCAGAGCAGCTCACAGTTCACTGCACCTGTACATAGCCCATCTGTAAACAGCCCATCCAACTACCTCATCCCCATCCTGTACTTATTTATTTATCTTGCTCCTTTGCCTCCAGTATCTCTACTTGCACATTCATCTTCTGCACATGTTACGGCTTTCTTCCGTTGAAGGAGAGACCAAAATGCAGCGTGGTTATTTGTATACATCTTGAATAAAGATGAAAACACTAACAGTATACAAAAACAATAAACGTGAAAAACCCTAAACAGCCTATCTGATGCAAACAAACACAGAGACGGGAACAATCACCCACGAAACACTCAAAGAATATGGCTGACTAAATATGGTACCCAATCAGAGACAACGATAAACACCTGCCTCTGATTGAGAACCACTCCAGGCAACCATAGACTTTTCTAGACAACCCCACTATACCACAATCCCATTACCTACAAAACCATCCCAAGACAAAACACACCACAATAAATAACCCATGTCACACCCTGGCCTGACCAAAATAATAAAGAAAACACAAAATACTTAGACCAGGGCGTGACAGCACATCCTACCATTCCAGTGTTTATTTGCTATATTGTAATTACTTTGCCACCATGGCCTATTTATTGCCTTACCTCTCTTATCCTACCTCATTTGCACATGCTGTATATAGATTTTCTACTGTATTATTGACTGTATGTTTGTTTATTCCATGTGTAATTCTGTGTTGTTGTTTTTTGTCGCACTGCTTTGCGTTATCTTGGCAAAGTTGCAAATGAGAACTTGTTCTCAACTAGCCTACCTGGTTAAATAAAGATAAAATAAAATATATATATATTTTGTGAAATGGACAATTTCTGAACGTTTTAAGTTGGGGTGAAATGCATAAACGTGACGTGGTTTGTGGAAGAAGATACCCAATGACTTCTGATCAACATGACTTCATGATAAAAATGCTTGATTCCTCTGAACCTTTTACAAGTTTTGGTAACACTTTATATTAAGTTGTCTTAACACTTTATGTTAGGTTGTGGTAACACTTTATATTAAGTTGTCTTAACACTTTATGTTAGGTTGTGGTAACACTTTATATTAAATTGTCTTAACACTTTATGTTAGGTTGTGGTAACACTTTATATTAAGTTGTCTTAACACTTTATGTTAGGTTGTGGTAACACTTTATATTAAGATGTCTTAACACTTTATGTTAGGTTGTGGTAACACTTTATATTAAGTTGTCTTAACACTTTATGTTAGGTTGTGGTAACACTTTATATTAAGTTGTCTTAACACTTTATATTAGGTTGTGGTAACACTTTATATTAAGATGTCTTAACACTTTATATTAGGTTGTGGTAACACTTTATATTAAGTTGTCTTAACACTTTATGTTAGGTTGTGGTAACACTTTATATTAAGTTGTCTTAACACTTTATATTAGGTTGTGGTAACACTTTATATTAAGATGTCTTAACACTTTATATTAGGTTGTGGTAACACTTTATATTAAGTTGTCTTAACACTTTATGTTAGGTTGTGGTAACACTTTATATTAAGTTGTCTTAACACTTTATGTTAGGTTGTGGTAACACTTTATATTAAGTTGTCTTAACACTTTATGTTAGGTTGTGGTAACACTTTATATTAAGTTGTCTTAACACTTTATGTTAGGTTGTGGTAACACTTTATATTAAGTTGTCTTAACACTTTATGTTAGGTTGTGGTAACAGTTCCTAATTAGTTGTGGCGACACTTTATATTGAGTTCCTTTGTAGTTCCACAGGTAGTCTAGTGGTTAGAGTGTTGGACTAGTAACCAGCAGGTAGCCTAGTGGTTAGAGTGTTGGACTAGTAACCAGCAGGTAGCCTAGTGGTTAGAGTGTTGGGCCAGTAACCAGCAGGTAGCCTAGTGGTTAGTGTGTTGGGCCAGTAACCAGCAGGTAGCCTAGTGGTTAGAGTGTTGGACTAGTAACCAGCAGGTAGCCTAGTGGTTAGAGTGTTGGACTAGTAACCAGCAGGTAGCCTAGTGGTTAGAGTGTTGGACTAGTAACCAGCAGGTAGCCTAGTGGTTAGAGAGTTGGACTAGTAACCAGCAGGTAGCCTAGTGGTTAGAGTGTTGGACTAGTAACCAGCAGGTAGCCTAGTGGTTAGAGTGTTGGACTAGTAACCAGCAGGTAGCCTAGTGGTTAAAGTGTTGGACTAGTAACCAGCAGGTAGCCTAGTGGTTAGAGTGTTGGACTAGTAACCAGCAGGTAGCCTAGTGGTTAGAGTGTTGGACTAGTAACCAGCAGGTAGCCTAGTGGTTAGAGAGTTGGACTAGTAACCAGCAGGTAGCCTAGTGGTTAAAGTGTTGGACTAGTAACCAGCAGGTAGCCTAGTGGTTAGAGTGTTGGACTAGTAACCAGCAGGTAGCCTAGTGGTTAGAGAGTTGGACTAGTAACCAGCAGGTAGCCTAGTGGTTAGAGTGTTGGACTAGTAACCAGCAGGTAGCCTAGTGGTTAGAGTGTTGGACTAGTAACCAGCAGGTAGCCTAGTGGTTAGAGTGTTGGACTAGTAACCAGCAGGTAGCCTAGTGGTTAGAGTGTTGGACTAGTAACCAGCAGGTAGCCTAGTGGTTAGAGTGTTGGACTAGTAACCAGCAGGTAGCCTAGTGGTTAGAGTGTTGGACTAGTAACCAGCAGGTAGCCTAGTGGTTAGAGTGTTGGACTAGTAACCAGCAGGTAGCCTAGTGGTTAGAGAGTTGGACTAGTAACCAGCAGGTAGCCTAGTGGTTAAAGTGTTGGACTAGTAACCAGCAGGTAGCCTAGTGGTTAGAGTGTTGGACTAGTAACCAGCAGGTAGCCTAGTGGTTAGAGAGTTGGACTAGTAACCAGCAGGTAGCCTAGTGGTTAGAGTGTTGGACTAGTAACCAGCAGGTAGCCTAGTGGTTAGAGTGTTGGACTAGTAACCAGCAGGTAGCCTAGTGGTTAGAGTGTTGGACTAGTAACCAGCAGGTAGCCTAGTGGTTAGAGTGTTGGACTAGTAACCAGCAGGTAGCCTAGTGGTTAGAGTGTTGGACTAGTAACCAGCAGGTAGCCTAGTGGTTAGAGAGGTGAGTGAGGGTGGTGAGGGTAGGCAACAACATCTCCTCCCCGCTGATCCTCAACACTGGGGCCCCACAAGGTTGCGTTCTGAGCCCTCTCCTGTACTCCCTGTTCACCCACGACTGCGTGGCCACGCACGCCTCCAACTCAATCATCAAGTTTGCGGACGACACAACAGTGGTAGGCTTGATTACCAACAACGATGAGACGGCCTACAGGGAGGAGGTGAGGGCCCTCGGAGTGTGGTGTCAGGAAAACAACCTCACACTCAACGTCAACAAAACTAAGGAGATGATTGTGGACTTCAGGAAACAGCAGAGGGAACACCCCCCTATCCACATCGATGGAACAGTAGTGGAGAGGGTAGCAAGTTTTAAGTTCCTCGGCATACACATCACAGACAAACTGAATTGGTCCACTCACACAGACAGCATCGTGAAGAAGGCGCAGCAGCGCCTCTTCAACCTCAGGAGGCTGAAGAAATTCGGCTTGTCACCAAAAGCACTCACAAACTTCTACAGATGCACAATCGAGAGCATCCTGGCGGGCTGTATCACCGCCTGGTATGGCAACTGCACCGCCCTCAACCGTAAGGCTCTCCAGAGGGTAGTGAGGTCTGCACAACGCATCACCGGGGGCAAACTACCTGCCCTCCAGGACACCTACACCACCCGATGTCACAGGAAGGCCATAAAGATCATCAAGGACATCAACCACCCGAGCCACTGCCTGTTCACCCCGCTATCATCCAGAAGGCGAGGTCAGTACAGGTGCATCAAAGCTGGGACCGAGAGACTGAAAAACAGCTTCTATCTCAAGGCCATCAGACTGTTAAACAGCCACCACTAACACTGAGTGGCTGCTGCCAACACACTGACACTGACTCAACTCCAGCCACTTTAATAATGGGAATTGATGGGAAATGATGTAAATATATCACTAGCCACTTTAAACAATGCTACCTTATATAAATGTTACTTACCCTACATTATTCATCTCATATGCATACGTATATACTGTACTCTATATCATCGACGGTATCCTTATGTAATACATGTATCACTAGCCACTTTATACTATACTATGCCACTTTGTTTACATACTCATCTCATTTGTACATGCTGTACCCGATACCATCTACTGTATCTTGCCTATGCTGCTCTGTACCATCACTCATTCATATATCCTTATGTACATATTCTTTATCCCCTTACACTGTGTACAAGACAGTAGTTTTGGAATTGTTAGTTAGATTACTTGTTATTACTGCATTGTCGGAACTAGAAGCACAAGCATTTCGCTACACTCGCATTAACATCTGCTAACCATGTGTATGTGACAAATAAAATTTGATTTGATTTGATTTGATTTGATTTAGAGTGTTGGACCAGTAACTGAAAAGTTGCAAGTTCAAATCCCGAGCTGACAAGGTACAAATCTGTCGTTCTGCCCCCTGAACAAGGCAGTTAACCCACTGTTCCCAGGCCGTCATTGAAAATAAGAATTTGTTCTTATCTGACTTTCCTAGTTAAATAAAGGTAAAATAATTATTTCACATTTTATATTCATTTGTGGTAACACTTTATATTACGTTTCTTGAAAATGTTTATATTAAGTTGTGGTAACACTTCCTATACATATGTAGTAACACTTTAATTACTGCACTAACTATTCGTACTAATCTTTTTCAAGATTCCATTATTAATCTTCTCTTTAATTCTTATGCATTTATTGAGCTTGGAGGGACTCGGCTACTCTAGTTGGCTACCTCGCTAGCTAAAGCTATCAGGCTAATGTATGCTTTGATGCAAACCAGAGTCCCTTCACTCGTGACACCATTTCCCCCGGGCTAATAGAAGTCCATTCTTCATCCTCCCGAGTTTCATTTATGTAAAGGAAATTTGAAGCTATCACTTAAAGGTGCTGAAATGACATGCTGATGGATGCAGTGTTTAGACTAGCTAGCTAAGACGTAAACCCTCTGTGCCGCATTGGGTGAGACACACACATGCACGCACGCACACACACACACGCGCATGCACGCACGCACACACACACACACACACACACACACACGCACGCACACACACACACACACACACACACACACACACACACACACGCACGCACACACACACACACACACACACACACACACTTCCTTTAACAAGCAGAACATATAGAGTTATAAATGAATCCTACTGTCAAAGGACTTGCTTCAGGGGAGGGATAAACCCCGCAACAACAAATGAAGGAGATGGTTACTATGGCAACTATCATAAATTAAATCCCTCAAACGAGAGAGGTTGTGGGGGTGGGGGGTGAGGGGGGGGGGGGGGGGGTGAAGGGGGGAGGGAAGGGAAGGGGGACAACAAAACGACTGAACCTTGTCGCTCCGCTTGTTTCCGTCTACAAGGTATCAAATTGATGACGGTCCGGCACGGTCTGGCACGGGAAGTAACTTCTCAAGCAACTTTTGACATTTCAGCCTTCAACAGTGTATAAAGATGCCAAGAGTGACGAATGGAGAAAACTCAGCCGCCAGGCCGTGAAGGACAGAGAAAGAAAGAGAGAGAGAGAGAGAGAGAGAGAGACTCATTGTTATTTTTCATCTCAGCAACAGGCAGACAGTGTGAGTACAAGAGCTCTTGAGCTCCAGACAGACAGAGGGACAGATAAAATAGGAAGTCTTGAGAACAGTGTAAATACGGTTGCCTTTATCCCGTGGACGCTAGCTAAAGGGTAAATATTGTTTTTTTTTCTGTGAGAGAAAGCTCAAGGCAGAGTTTACGTTAGCACACATCATCCTATATTCATTCTCTAGTTTCTTAGGCTCTCCTGAAAAAACATGTTGAGTTGGGTGATTTCTTACAAGTGGCCCCTTTTTTGTCAACGTACTTTCCGTAATGGCAGTCAGGTCCATCATTATTGGCACCCTTGACAAAAAAATACTATCATGATAATTAATACAAATACTGGGGATAATGGCACTGAGCTTTTATTCTAGAATGTTTTCTTAGATTCTAGAACACATCGGGAGGGAATCTTAGAACGTTCCTCCGTACAGAATCTTTCCAGATCGTTGATATCCTTCATCTGCTCTTATGGACCTTTTCAATTCAAACCACAGTGTTTCAAATGGGGGTTTAAGTCCGGAGACTGAGATGGTCATTGTAAAATGTTCCCGAGTGGCGCAGCGGTTCTAAAGGCACTGCACCTCTGTGCAAGAGATGTGTCACGCCCTGACCTTAGTATTCTTTGTTTTCTTTATTCTTTTGGTTAGGTCAGGGTGTGACATGGGTAATATGTGTGTTTTTATCTTATTCTAGGGTGTTTGTACTGTCTAGGGTTTTTTGTAGATTTATGGAGTTGTTTACCATCTAGGTGTTTATGTATGTCTATGGTTGCCTAGATTGGTTCTCAATCAGAGGCAGGTGTTTATCGTTGTCTCTGATTGGGAACCATATTTAGGCAGCCATCTTCTTTGGGTATTTCGGGGGGTTATTGTCCATGTTATGTTGCACGTTAGCACATTGTTTATATAGCGGTCACGTTCGTCTTATTCGTTTCTTGTTTAAGTGTTCTTCGTGTTCTTCATTAATAAAGAAGAATGTATTCTAATCACGCTGGGCTTTGGTCTACTCCATACGACGATCGTGACAGAATAACCCCCCAACAATGGACCAAGCAGCCTGGTAAAGGACAGCAGCAGCAATCAAAGGACTTCTGGACTTGGGAGGAGATTCTGGATGGCAAAGGACCCTGGGCAGAGCCAGGGGAATATCGCCGTCCCAAAGCAGAGCTGGAGGCAGCGAAAGCAGAGAGGCGCCGGTATGAGGAGGCAGCACGGCGGCGCAGCTGGAAGCCCGAGAGTCAGCCCCAAAAATGTCTTGGGGGAGGGCAGACGGGGAGTGTGGCGAAGTCAGGTAGGAGACCTGCGCCAGCTCCCTGTGCTTACCGTGGAGAGAGAGGGCGTTGTACCGGGCAGGCACCGGGTTGGAGCGCATCGTGTCCCCGGTGCGTGTGCATAGCCCGGTGCGGTACATTCCAGCTCCTCTTATCGGCCGGGCTAGAGTGGGCATCGAGCCAGGTGCCATGAAGCCGGCTCTACGCATATGGTCTACAGTGCGTCTCCTCGGGCCGGGGTACATGGCACCAGCCTTACGCATGGTGTCCCCGGTTCGCCTGCACAGCCCAGTGCGGGCTATTCCACCTTGCCGCACTGGGCGGGCTACGGGGAGCATTCAACCAGAGCCCAGTTCTCCCTGTTCCTCCTCCCAGCACTCGCCCTGAGGTGCGTGTCCTCAGCCCAGTACCACCAGTGCCGGCACCACGCACCAGGCCTACAGTGCGCCTCGTCTGTCCCGAGCTCCCCCCCTCTCCCCTCCCCCCACCCCCTCCTATGCTCTCCCCTCCCTCCCTTCCACCCCTCCCCCTCCTCTCCCATCCCTTCCTCTGCTCTCCCCTCCCTTCCCCTCCCCCTCCTCTCCCACCCCTTCCTCTGCTCTCCCCTCCCTTCCCCTCCCCCTCCTCTCCCACCCTCTCCTCTGCTCTCCCCTCCCTTCCTCTCCCACCCCTCACCCTCCTCTCCCATCCCCCTCCTCTGCTCTCCCCTCCCTCCCCCCCCCTCCTCTCCCCTCCCCCTCCTCTCCCATCCCTTCCTCTGCTCTCCCCTCCCTTCCCCTCCCTCTCCTCTCCACTCCCCTTCTCTCCTCTGCTCTCCCCTCCCTTCCCGCCCCCTCCTCTCCCTTCCCCACCCCTCCTCTGCTATCCCCTCCCTTCCCCTCCCCCTCCTCTCCCCTCCCTTCCCCTCCTCTCCCTCCCCTCTTCTGCTCTCCCCTCCTCTGCCACCCCCTCCTCTGCTCTCCTCTCCCCTCCCTTCCCTCTCCCTCCTCTCCCACCCCCTCCTCTGCTCTCCCCCTCCCCTCCCTTCCCCTCCCCCTCCTCTCCCACCCCCTCCTCTGCTCTCCCCTCCCCTCCATTCCCCTCCATTCCCCCCCTCTCCTCTCCCATCCCCTCCCCCTCTCCTCTCCCTTCCCCTCCCCCCTCCTCTCCCATCCCCTCCTCAACCTCCTCTCCCCTCCCTTCCCCTCCCCACCTCTGCTCTCCCCTCCCCTCCCCCCTCTCCCCTCCCTTCCCCTCCCCCTCCTCTCCCACCCCCTCCTCTGCTCTCCCCTCCATTCCCTTCCCCTCCCCCTCCTCTCCCATCCCATCCCCTCCCCCTCCTCTCCCATCCCCTCCCCCTCTCCTCTCCCTTCCCCTCACCCCTCCTCTCCCATCCCTTCCCCCCTCTTCTCCCATCCTCTCCTCCCCCTCCTCTCCCTTCCCCTCTCCCTCCTCTCCCCTCCCCTCCTCTGCTCTCCCCTCCCTTCCCCTCCCCTCTACCCTCCCCTCCTCTGCTCTACCCTCCCCCTCCTCTGCTCTCCCCTCCCTCCCCCTCCTCTCCCACCCCCTCCTCTGCTCTCCCCTCCCTTTCGCTCCCCCTCCTCTCCCACTCCCTCTCTCTCCTCTGCTCTCCCTTCCCGCCCCTCCCCTCCCCTCCCTTCCCCTCCTCCCTCCTCTCCCACCCCCTCCTCTGCTCTTCCCTCTCCCCTCCTCTGCTCTCCCCTCCCTTCCACTCCCCCTCCTCTCCCATCCCCTCCTCTGCTCTCCCCTCCTCTGCTCTCCCCTCCTCTCCCACCCCCTCCTCTGCTCTCCTCTCCCCTCTCTTCCCCTCCCCCCCCTCTCCCACCCCCTCCTCTGCTCTCCCCTCCCCTCCCTTCCCCGCTCCCCTCCTCTCCCACCCCTTTCCTCTATCCTCTCCTATCCTCTGGATTCCATCTAAACAGGGTGGGATTCAAGTCAAAACAACATGGAACATGGAAATACACAGAAAAACATGGAAATACACAGAAAAACATGGAAATACACAGATAAACATACACAGATAAACATGGAAATACACAGATAAACATGGAAATACACAGATTAACATACACAGATAAACATGGAAATACACAGATAAACATGGAAATACACAGAAAAACATGGAAATACACAGAAAAACATGGAAATACACAGATAAACATGGAAATACACAGATATACACAGAAAAACATGGAAATACACAGACTGTATTTACATCAGTGTTTTATTATAATTTATTTTATTTTAATAATGACGTACATTCATTACACACAAAAGCAACAACAGAAAAACAACTATAGAAATACACAGTTTTATTCAAACATAAGATGTCGATTTGTCGCTAATATATTATCACCCACATTGATTTCATTACTTTGGTCCATTATAAGTCATTGTAATATACTGTATATATTGTTTCACCTCTGCAAAGCTGGCATCGCTCTCAGTCCAGTGTGTGTGTGTGTGTGTGTGTGTGTGTGCGCGCGCACAAAAGAGGGCAGGGGGTTTGGGAGAGGGCCAGCTGACTCTCGGGTAGAGAGAGTGAGAGAGAGGGGGGGGGGGAGGTAGTTTTCTAGCTGAGAGAGAGAGAGCGAAAGAGAGAAAGAGACAGAGAGAGAGCGAAAGAAAGAGAGAGCGAGGGGGGGGGGTAGTTTTCTAGCTGAGAGAGAGAGAGCGAGGGAGGGGGGGGTAGTTTTCTAGCTGAGAGAGAGAGAGCGAAAGAGAGAAAGAGACAGAGAGAGAGCGAAAGAAAGAGAGAGCGAGAGAGGGGGGGGGGTAGTTTTCTAGCTGAGAGAGAGAGAGCGAGGGAGGGGGGGGTAGTTTTCTAGCTGAGAGAGAGAGAGCGAAAGAGAGAAAGAGACAGAGAGAGAGGGGGTGGTCTTTCTCTAGCTGTCACACTCTCTACTGTTCAGCAAATGTACTGTAGGGTTCATTTAACCCTCAGTTGTGATACCTGACAGAGCAGCTACATCAGGGCTCTCCAACCCTGTTCCTGGAGAGAGACCCTCCTGTAGGTTTTAACTCCAACCCTGTTCCTGGAGAGAGACCCTCCTGTAGGTTTCAACTCCTACCCTGTTCCTGGAGAGAGACCCTCCTGTAGGTTTCAACTCCAACCCTGTTCCTGGAGAGAGACCCTCCTGTAGGTTTTAACTCCAACCCTGTTCCTGGAGAGAGACCCTCCTGTAGGTTTCAACTCCAACCCTGTTCCTGGAGAGAGACCCTCCTGTAGGTTTTAACTCCAACCCTGTTCCTGGAGAGAGACCCTCCTGTAGGTTTCAACTCCAACCCTGTTCCTGGAGAGAGACCCTCCTGTAGGTTTCAACTCCAACCCTGTTCCTGGAGAGAGACCCTCCTGTAGGTTTCAACTCCAACCCTGTTCCTGGAGAGAGACCCTCCTGTAGGTTTTAACTCCAACCCTGTTCCTGGAGAGAGACCCTCCTGTAGGTTTTAACTCCAACCCTGTTCCTGGAGAGATACCCTCCTGTAGGTTTTAACTCCAACCCTGTTCCTGGAGAGAGACCCTCCTGTAGGTTTCAACTCCAACCCTGTTCCTGGAGAGAGACCCTCCTGTAGGTTTTAACTCCAACCCTGTTCCTGGAGAGAGACCCTCCTGTAGGTTTCAACTCCAACCCTGTTCCTGGAGAGAGACCCTCCTGTAGGTTTTAACTCCAACCCTGTTCCTGGAGAGAGACCCTCCTGGAGGTTACGTTCCTGTACCAGGGTTGGAGAGCCCTTGGCTACAGTATGACAGCAACACACACACACACACACACACACACACTTTATATGTGTGGGAGAGCGATGGGGATCAGTTAGCTATTGTTTTTGGGAACAAGCTGAAGTAGATTGTATATGGTAGTGAGTCTACCTCTTTGTGAAATTAGACTAATGAATCTAATTATAGTTACGGTGATTACAATTTATTAAAATGAAGTGATTGGAGAATTACCCAGGTTGCAAGGTGGGATTTAATTTTGATTACTGTGAGTTCCTGCCCACCTCTGGAAGACAAATGCATATGTACTGAACTCAGCGAATGCAATGAAGACTAATGAGGTTGTTGGGAAAAACAGGAAGTGCAAACAACCATAGCATATGGTGAAAAGGAAGCATTGGCTTGTGTGTGTGTGTGTGTGTGTGTGTGTGTGTGTGTGTGTGTGTGTGTGTGTGTGTGTGTGTGTGTGTGTGTGTGTTGTGTGTGTGTGTGTGTGTGTGTGTGTGTGTGTTGTGTGTGCGTCTGTCTGTCTTTCTGTGTGTGTGTCTGTGGCATTGGGAGCTATTTTAACCATGCCTCCCAGACAGCAGTCTGAGAGCTGACACTGGTCTTCACACAGTAAATTATTGAGTGCACACAGAAACGTATGGAGCGAGAGCTGGAGGGAGGGAGGGAGGGAGGGAGGGAGGGAGGGAGGGAGGGAGGGAGCGAGAGCTGGAAGGAGGAAGGGAGGGAGGGAGCTGGTGGGTGGGGGTGGGGGGTGTTTACAGGGGAACTGAGTATACCAACCAACCAACCAACCAACCAAACTTGTCATAGTGCTCGACGACTTCAAAAAATTAGTCAGAGTGCTCATCATCCCTGTGTGTTCCAGAGGACAGACACCCTCGGCTATTACAACACACCCTCGGCTATTACAACACACCCTCGGCTATTACAACACACCCTCGGCTATTACAACACACCCTCGGTTATTACAACACACCCTCGGCTATTACAACACATCCTGAGGCTATTACAACACACCCTCGGCTATTACAACACACCCTCTGCTATTACAACACACCCTCGGCTATTACAACACACCCTCGGCTATTACAACACACCCTCGGCTATTACAACACACCCTGGGATATTACAACACACCCTCGGCTATTACAACACACCCTCGGCTATTACAACACACCCTGCGGCTATTACAACACACCCTCGGCTATTACAACACACCCTCGGCTATTACAACACACCCTCGGCTATTACAACACACCCTGGGATATTACAACACACCCTCGGCTATTACAACACACCCTCGGCTATTACAACACACCCTCGGCTATTACAACACACCCTCGGCTATTACAACACACCCTCGGCTATTACAACACACCCTCGGCTATTACAACACACCCTCGGCTATTACAACACACCCTCGGCTATTACAACACACCCTGGGATATTACAACACACCCTCGGCTATTACAACACACCCTCGGCTATTACAACACATCCTGAGGCTATTACAACACACCCTCGGCTATTACAACACACCCTCGGCTATTACAACACACCCTCGGCTATTACAACACACCCTCGGCTATTACAACACACCCTGGGATATTACAACACACCCTCGGCTATTACAACACACACTCGGTTATTACAACACACCCTTGGCTATTACAACACACCCTGGGATATTACAACACACCCTCGGCTATTACAACACACCCTCGGTTATTACAACACCCTCGGCTATTACAACACACCCTCGGCTATTACAACACACACTCGGTTATTACAACACACCCTCGGCTATTACAACACACCCTCGGCTATTACAACACACCCTCGGCTATTACAACACACCCTCGGTTATTACAACACACCCTCGGCTATTAAAACACACCCTCGGCTATTACAACACACCCTCGGCTATTACAACACACCCTCGGCTTTTACAACACACCCTTGGCTATTACAACACACCCTTGGCTATTACAACACACCCTTGGCTATTACAACACACCCTCGGCTATTACAGCACACCCATGGCTATTACAGCACACCCTCGGATATTACAATACACCTTCGGCTATGACAACACATGTTGCTATGTTGGCTATTACAACACACCTTTGTTTATTAGAACACACCCTTGGTTATTACAACACACCCTTGGTTATTACAACACACCCTGGGATGTTACAACACACCCTGGGATGTTACAACACACCCTCGGCTATTACAACACACCTTTGTTTATTAGAACACACCCTTGGTTATTACAACACACCCTTGGTTATTACAACACACCCTGGGATGTTACAACACACCCTGGGATGTTACAACACACCCTCGGCTATTACAACACACCCTTGGTTATCACAACACCCCCTCGGCTATTACAACACACCCTGGGATATTACAACACACCCTCGGCTATTACAGCACACCCTTGGTTATTACAACACACCCTCGGCTATTACAACACACCCTCGGCTATTACAACACACCCTCGGCTATTACAGCACACCCTTGGTTATTACAACACACCCTTGGTTATTACAACACACCCTGGGATGTTACAACACACCCTGGGATGTTACAACACACCCTCAGCTATTACAACACACCCTCGGTTATAACAACACACCCTCGGCTATTACAACGCACACTTGGTTATTACAACACACCCTTGGGTTGTGTGGATTACTGTCTCTGGAACTATTCCCTGTACACATCTGTCACTGCTCCTCTTCTCCGCTCTTCTCCTCCGCCCCTCTCCTCCTCCCGCGCCTCTCTTCGTGTCTCTCGGTGTCTGCATTAAAGTTTCAGGTGGCATGGGCCGAGGGCCTGATGTGTCTGCTGTGTGTGGCTGCTGTTAAACACGGGTCTGCCTCGTAGGACGACGCACGCTGTCGCAGCTGGAAGGGAGCCATGGGCAACAGCATGTTAGAGACATTGGACTCCCGGTCTCCTGGTGCCGCTGTGGAAGATACAAGTGTTCAATTAGTGCCACGGGGACGCAGGTACACGCTAACATTGGCAGCTAACATAGCACGGGGACGCAGGTACACGCTAACATTGGCAGCTAACATAGCACGGGGACGCGGGTACACGCTAACATTGGCAGCTAACATAGCACGGGGACGCAGGTACACGGTATCATTGGCAGCTAACATAGCACGGGATGCAGGTACACGCTAACATTGGCAGCTAACATAGCACGGGGACGCAGGTACACGCTAACATTGGCAGCTAACATAGCACGGGATGCAGGTACACGCTAACATTGGCAGCTAACATAGCACGGGGACGCAGGTACACGCTAACATTGGCAGCTAACATAGCACGGGGACGCAGGTACACGCTAACATTGGCAGCTAACATAGCACGGGATGCAGGTACACGCTAACATTGGCAGCTAACATAGCACGGGGACGCAGGTACACGCTAACATTGGCAGCTAACATGGCACAGGATGCAGGTACACGCTAACATTGGCACCTAACATAGCACGAGATGCAGGTACACGCTAACATTGGCAGCTAACATAGCACGGGGACGCAGGTACACGCTAACATTGGCAGCTAACACAGCACGGGGACGCAGGTACACGCTAACATTGGCAGCTAACATAGCACGGGGACGCAGGTACACGCTAACATTGGCAGCTAACACAGCACGGGGACACAGGTACACGCTAACATTGGCAGCTAACATAGCACGGGGACGCAGGTACACGCTAACATTGGCAGCTAACACAGCACGGGGACGCAGGTACACACTAACATTGGCAGCTAACATAGCACGGGGACACAGGTACACGCTAACATTGGCAGCTAACATAGCACGGGGATGCAAGGGAAACTGTTTCTGCTGTGACGATTAGAACTTCTCCAACCCAAAAAACCCTGGATAGATGCCAGCATTCACACCAACTGAAAGCGTGAACCACGGTATGGTGGTGAAGCTAGGTAACAACACCTCGGCAACGCTGACCCTCGACCCTCAACACGGGGGCCCCACAAGGGAGTGTGCTCAGCCCCCTTCTGTACTCCCTGTTCACCCATGACTGCGTTGCCACGGAAGGAAAAAGGTGAAGGCCCTGGCTGAGTGGTGCCAGGAAAATAACGTCTCCCTCAACGTCAACAAAACGAAGGAGCTGATCGTGGACTTCAGGAGACAGAAGAAGGAGCAGGCCCTCATCCACTTCGACAGGGCAGCAGAGAGGGTGAAAAGCTTCCCTCGGTGTGCAGACAACCTGACATGGTCCAGCCACACAGACAGTGTGGTAAAGAAGGAGAAACACCGCCTCTTCAACTTCAGCCGGCTACATTTTTTTGGGGCTTGCCCTCTAACACCCTCACGAATGTCTACAGATGCACCATCGAGAGCATCCTGTCGGGCTTTATCACCACCTGGTATGGCACCGTCCACAGCCGCCTCCTGACAGAGCTGGTGTAACTGAGTCAGGTTTGTAGGCCTCCTTGCTCTCACACGCTTTTTCAGTTCTGCCAACAAATTATCTATAGGATTGAGGTCAGGGCTTTGTGATGGCCACTCCAATACCTTGACTTTGTTGTCCTTAAGGCATTTTGCCACAATTTTGGAAGTATGCTTGGGGTCATTGTCCATTTGGAAGACAAGCTTTAACTTCCTGACTGATGTCTTGAGATGCTGCTTCAATATATCCACATCCTTTTCCTACCTCATGATGCCATCTATTTTGTGAAGTGCACCAGTCCCTCCTGCAGCAAAGCACCTCCACAACATGATGCTGCCACCCCCGTGCTTCACTGTTGGGATGGTGTTCTTCGGCTTGCAAGCCTCCCACTTTTTCATCCAAACATAAAAATGGTGATTATGGCCAAACAGTTCTATTTTTGTTTCATCAGACCATAGGACATTTCTCCAAAAAGTACGATCTTTATCCCCATGTGCAGTTGCAAACCATAGTCTGGCTTTTTCATGGCGGTTTTGGAGCAGTGGCTTCTTCCTTGCTGAGCAGTCTTTCAGGTTATTTAAAAAATATATATATATTTCACCTTTATTTAATCAGGTAGGCTAGTTGAGAAGAAGTTCTAATTTGCAACTGCGACCTGGCCAAGATAAAGCAAAGCAGTGTGACACAGACAACAACACAGAGTTACACATGGAGTAAACAATAAACAAGCCAATAACACAATTAACAAGTCAATGACACAGTAGAAAAAAGAAAGTCTATATACAGTGTGTGCAAAAGGCATGAGGAGGTAGGCAATAAATAGGCCATAGGAGTGAATAATTACAATTTAGCAGATTAAAACACTGGAGTGATAAATGAGCAGATGATAATGTGCAAGTAGAGATACTGGTGTGCAAAAGAGCAGAAAAGTAAATAAAATAAAAACAGTATGGGGATGAGGTAGGTAGATTGGGTGGGCTATTTATGTCGATATAGCACTAATTTTACTGTGGATATAGATACTTTCGAACCCGTTTCCTCCAGCATCTTCACAAGGACCTTTGCTGTTGTTTTGGGATTGATTTGCACTTTTTGCACCAAAGTACGTTCATCTCTAGGAGACAGAATGCGTCTCCTTCCTGAGTGGTATGACAGCTGCGTGGTTCCATGGTGTTTATACTTGAGTACTATTGTTTGTACAGATGAACGTGGTACCTTCAGGCGTTTGGAAATTGCTCCCAAGGATGAACCAGACTTGTGGAGGTCTAAAAAGCGTTTTTTTTCTGAGGTCTTGGCTGATTTCTTTAGATTTTCCCATGTTCTCAAGCAAAGAGGCACAGCGTTTGAAAGTAGGCCTTGAAATCCATCCACAGGTACACCTCCAAAAGACTCAAATTATGAAAATCAGAAGCTTCTAAAGCCATGACATCATTTTCTGGAATTTTCCAAGCTGTTTAAAGGCAGCAATTTAGTGTATGTAATCTTCTGACCCACTGGAGTTGTGATACAGTGCATTTTAGTGAAATAATCTGAAAGTGAAAAATGACTTGTGTCATACACAAAGTAGATGTCCTAACCAACTTGCCAAAACTATAGTTTGTTAACAAGAAATTTGTGGAGTGGTTGAAAAACGAGTTTTAATAAACAACGTGACATAGTGCTTGGTTGTCATACACACGTTTTAATAAACAACATGACATAGTACATGCTACTTTTAATCACAAAGAGAGACAGTATCTTCAGAAAGTACACACACTCCTTGACTATTTCCATATTTTGTTGTGTTTCAAAAGTTGTCAATTTTTTTGTCAACGATCTAAACAAAATACTCTGTAATGTCAAAGTGGAAATAAATAACATAATAACGTTAAAAAAAAGTATCTATCAAATTAGTTGTGGGTTTTTTAAATGTAACTTGGACACTCAGGAATATTTACTGTCTTCTTGGTAAGTAACTCCAGTGTAGATTCGGCCTTGTGTTTTAGGTTATTGTCTTGCTGAAAGGGGATTTCATCTCCTAGCGTCTGGTGGAAAGCAGACTGAGACAGGTTTTCCTCTAAGATTGTGCCTTTGCTTAGGTCCATTCCGTTTCTTTTTATCCTGAAAAACTCCCCAGTTCTTAACAAGTACAAGCATACTCATAACATGATGCAGCCACTGCTATGGTTGAAAAAAAATGGAGTGATACTCAGGAATGTTTTGTATTGTATTTGCCCCAAACATAACACTTTGTATTCAGGACAAAAAGTTAATTGCGCTGCTAGATTTGTTTCAGTATTATGTTAGTGCCTTGTTGCAAACAGGATGCATGTTTTGGAATATTTTTATTCTGTACAGGCTTCCGTCTTTTCACTCTGTCATTTAAGTTAGTATTGTGGAGTAACTACAATGTTGTTGATCTATCCTCAGTTTTCTCCTATCACAGCCATTAAAAATAAATATTCTTAGGGCTAGGTGTCCCCCTGTCGACAACTTCCGGTGAAATTGGAGGGCGCGCAATTCAAAAAATAATCATACAAATTATGGATATTAAACATGTAGGTACATTCAAGGGTGTTATATCGGTTAAAAGCTTAAATTCTTGTTAATCTAACTGCATTGTCCGATTTACAATAGGCTTTACAGCGAAAGCATGCCATGCGATTGTTTGAGGACGGCACCCCACATCAAAATATTTTTCAATCAACACAGGCTTCATAAAATCACAAATAGCGATTAAATATTCACTTACTTTTTAAAAATCCTCTGATTTGCAATCCAAAGGGTCCCAGCTACAACATGCATGGTCGTTTTGTTAGATAAAATCATCCTTTATATCCCAAAAAGTTAGTTTAGTTGGCACCATTGATTTGAGTAATCCACTCGTTCAACATGCAGACAAAAGAATCCAAAAGCTACCGCTAAACTTTGTTAAAAGAAGTCAAAATACTTTTCTATTTAATCATCATCCTAAAATGTAGTTAAACTATAATATTTCATACGGAAAGAAGTATGTTCAATAGAAAAGTAAAATTAGCAGGTGCGTGTCCTCTTCGTCGCCCGCCCACAGACTGATTTCCAACTCTGACTCTCAAAACTCAAAATTCTTCCTCGTTTGAGAAGAAACAAGCCTGAAACCTTGAACAAAGACTGTTGACATCTCTTAGGAATTGCAATCTGGGAGCTGGAATTGCATAGCTTCCCATTGTAAGAGCATGGGCTCTCTCTCTCAAAAAAAATCCAGGTGGTTTTTCTTTGGATTTTCTCCTACCGAATCAATTGTGTTTTAGTCTCATACATTATTTCTACAAACTTCAAAGTGTTTTCTATCTAATGGTACCAATTATATGCATATCCTGGCTTCTGGGACTGAGTAACAGGCAGTTTACTTTGGGCACGTCAGTCAGACAGGAAGTGGAGAAAAATAGACCCTTGCCTGTATATGTAACTGCTGTAAAGTCACCATGTATGGTTGTAGTGACTGTGTGTATTGATACAACGGCCAAAGTGTATTTAATAACTTCCGCAATTAATTAAAAAAACACTGTGGAAATATTGTACAATCCAGGTGTGCAAAGCTCTTAGAGACTTACCCAGAAAGACTCACAGCTGTAATCACTGCCAAAGGGAGTCAAACATGTATTGACTCATGTGTGTGAACACTTAAGTAAATTAGATATTTCTGTATTTAATTTTCAGTAAATTTGGAAACATTTCTGTAAGCATTTTCACTTTGTCATTATGGGGTTTTCCGTCTACACTATATTCCTTCTACACTCTATTCTATTCACACTCTATTCCATTTACACTCTATTCCATCCACAATCTACTCAATCTACCCTCTACTCTATTCCATCTACACCCTACTCTATTCCATCTACTCTCTACTCTATTCCATCTACATTGTACTATATTCCGTCTACATTCTACTATATTCCATCTACACAATACTCTATTCCATACACACTCTACTATATTCCGTATACACTCTACTATATTCTATATACACTCTATTATATTACATCTACACTCTACCATATTCAATCTACACTCTACTATGTTCCATCTACACTCTATTCCATCTACACTCTACTCAATTCCACCTACACTCTATTCCATCTACACTCTATTCCATCTACACTTTACTCTATTCCATCTACACTCTATTCCATCTACACTCTACTTTGTTCCATCTACACTCTATTCCATCTACACTCTACTTTGTTCCATCTACACTCTATTCCATCTTCACTCTATTCCATCTACACTCTACTCTGTTTTATCTTCACTCTATTCCATCTACACTCTATTCCATCTACACTCTACTCTATTCCATCTACACTCTGTTCCATCAACAGCCTAGTCAATCTACACTCTACTCTATTCCATCTTCACTCTATTCCATCTACACTCTACTCTATTCCATCTACACTCTACTCTATTCCATCTACACTCTTCCATCTACACTCTACTCTATTCCATCTACACTCTACTCTATTCCATCTACACTCTATTCCATCTACACTCTACTCTGTTTTATCTTCACTCTGTTCCATCTACACTCTACTCTATTCCATCTACACTCTACTCTATTCCATCTACACTCTGTTCCATCTACCCTCTGGTCCAGCTGGGCCATTATCCTGCTAACACATCTCATGTCTGACTAACTGGTACCAACAACACCAAGCTTCAGGTTTGAACACACACACACACACACACACACACACACACACACACACACACACACACACACACACACACACACACACACACACACACACACACAGACACACACACACACACACACACAGACACACACACACACACACACACACACAGGAGGAGGAGTGCATAAAAATATGAATTCTATGTGTTCATTAAATAATCATCATTGTAAAAGCAGAATAGCAGGCTTGGTGAATAGGTCTCCCACTGCCCACCCCTGCACTAACCAAACCTATCTAATGAAACCAGATTGAAAACACACAGAAATACCACAGGCCCGGAACAGCTACTTCACTCCCTCCAAGAGCTCTGAAGTGGTGTTTTCATCCAATTTTGGCCAAAATAAATGTGTATTTTTATAATGTCGGGAGGGTCGCTAATGGATTTTGAATAAAAGGAAACATTGTGTGTGATGTGAGGTGCCGGGTGTCCGCGGCACATATACCTTTCTCCCCCCCCCCCCCCCCCCCCCCTCCGAGCTCATTTAAAAGCCCTCGCTGCCTTGTTGTGCTTGCCTTGGGTTAGCCGTTCCACACGCCGTTGCCTCTCCTCTCCCCCCTATCATTGGTTGAATGAGTCAAAGATGACGACCCGTCCATGTTTTAATGCTTTGTCTGCCCGGTTGCAAGTGATTCCCTGACGGGAACAACAACACACACAAAAAAAAAACCTGGCTGGCTGATGTTGCCTCTATTCAGAGCTGTGTGAAAGGAAGAGTACTGCTCTACTTCCTGTGTTCTGGATCATATGCCAAAGACATTCACTTGCAGGGATGGGTATGGCACGAAGGCTGGTTTCTCTTATCTTCTTCCCGTGTATCTGAAGTCGTGTGTCCCCCCCCAAAAAAATATGTATATACAGAAAACACGGTTAAACGTTTGACACTGGATTTTTTTTTTTTTTATCTTTCTTCTTCTCTATCGTTGAGTTGCAAATATTTAAATGTTTGAATGAGCCTGGACTAATATCTACCAACCAATCACAATTCAGATGAAATCACTTTCAATTATTTAGAATTACAACACCATTTTTTTAAAATTAGAATTACGTTATAATAACGTCAACATTATAACCACAAATACAACTATGTCCTATACAGCGTTTTATGTAATTTTACATTGTCGACTGGAGGCAGTTTGTTTCTGTTTTGTTTATTAAAATTTGTTTTTTTGTTGTGTTGCTCCGTTTAAACAAATGCATAAGGCAAAGAGCAAGGTAACAGGATGGGGCAAAATATTCATCAAATCTGCAGCCTGCGGGACATCAAAGCCACCCCCCCCCCCCCCCCAGCAGTTGATTTACTAGGCTGTTGTTACATTACAATGCATAATGGTTAGAAAGAGAGGCCAATATAATAGAGTTGGCAGAGAAAAGCTCCATTCTCTAGCCAGGGGTTTGTTGTTATCAACCAATGTTAGTATGTCAACAAAAGCTACTTCAATGAGGTTGGACATTTGTTGGCAAGGTCAGAGACATGTTTTTTTATTATTAGGTCTGGGATTTGCATGATTTGAGGCGTATGTTGACATGTTAACAAAAGCTTGTATTTACACGAATTAGAAGGTGTTGGTGTCTTTTTTTGTGTGTGTGTGGGTATTGTGTATATATGTGTGTGTACATTTTGTTTTCTCTACATTGCCAATATATTGTTACGTGTGCAAGAGACAATTGAAACAATTGTAACGTCGGCAAAAAATGTAGCTTCCTGAATCTGACTGGCGTTTGTGAGTTGATGTGCCTTTGGTTAAAGACTCTAATTCCACAAATACATAGTACATACACATCACAATACAACCGAATAAAATATGATAAAACTTCCATGGTGAAATATGTTTCCTCCAACCAGAGACCGTATTTATGCCTCTCTATCCCCCTAAAGGGGTGAGAAGTGTCAGTCTCAGCGTAGGAGAAAGATAGACAGGCATAGTCCCCTAATCATTATCTTAACATTTCCCCTGGCCATCAAAACCAACAATAGTTCTATAGAGGGAACATTAACAATGTCACTACGTTTCCAGTGTGACGAACCTGACCTCTATATTTCTGGGACCTGCAGAGACTGACCGTGAACTATAAGATGTTAAGATGCGTGTGTGAACTAGGAGATGTTTAGGATGTGTGTGAACTTGGAGATGTTTAGGATGTGTGTGTGAACTAGGAGATGTTTAGGATGTGTGTGTGAACTAGGAGATGTTTAGGATGTGTGTGAACTAGGAGATGTTTAGGATGTGTGTGTGAACTAGGAGATGTTTAGGACGTGTGTGTGAACTAGGAGATGTTTAGGATGTGTGTGTGAACTAGGAGATGTTTAGGATGTGTGTGTGAACTAGGAGATGTTTAGGATGTGTGTGTGAACTAGGAGATGTTTAGGATGTGTGTGTGAACTAGGAGATGTTTAGGATGTGTGTGTGAACTAGGAGATGTTTAGGATGTGTGTGTGAACTAGGAGATGTTTAGGATGTGTGTGTGAACTAGGAGATGTTTAGGATGTGTGTGTGAACTAGGAGATGTTTAGGATGTGTGTGTGAACTAGGAGATGTTTAGGATGTGTGTGTGAACTAGGAGATGTTTAGGATGTGTGTGTGAACTAGGAGATGTTTAGGATGTGTGTGTGAACTAGGAGATGTTTAGGATGTGTGTGTGAACTAGGAGATGTTTAGGATGTGTGTGTGAACTAGGAGATGTTTAGGATGTGTGTGTGAACTAGGAGATGTTTAGGATGTGTGTGTGAACTTGGAGATGTTTAGGATGTGTGTGTGAACTAGGAGATGTTTAGGATGTGTGTGTGAACTAGGAGATGTTTAGGATGTGTGTGTGAACTAGGAGATGTTTAGGATGTGTGTGTGAACTAGGAGATGTTTAGGATGTGTGTGTGAACTAGGAGATGTTTAGGATGTGTGTGTGAACTAGGAGATGTTTAGGATGTGTGTGTGAACTAGGAGATGTTTAGGATGTGTGTGTGAACTAGGAGATGTTTAGGATGTGTGTGTGAACTAGGAGATGTTTAGGATGTGTGTGTGAACTAGGAGATGTTTAGGATGTGTGTGTGAACTAGGAGATGTTTAGGATGTGTGTGAACTAGGAGATGTTTAGGATGTGTGTGAACTAGGAGATGTTTAGGATGTGTGTGTGAACTAGGAGATGTTTAGGATGTGTGTGTGAACTAGGAGATGTTTAGGATGTGTGTGAACTAGGAGATGTTTAGGATGTGTGTGAACTAGGAGATGTTAACAAGGGCATTTGTTTTGCAGGTGCTTAACATAAACGATGGGGTCAAACCTTAACCCTAACCATAACCCTAACCCTAACCCTAACCCTAACCTTCCTTTAATTTTACTGTAGTACAGATCGCAAACAACGTTGTTTTTTTTTGCAAGTCACTAAAGTGCAGTGCAGTTAAAAATATATATAGTGTAATTAAAAAAGACACCATTTGAACCACAAAATTATTTCAATATAAACATAAATCCTGAGACAGTGCTGCATTTAAAAACAATATATGTTGTGTATGTTGTCTCTGTTATATCCCGATGGATCAATACAGATACCAACTGTATGTTGTCTCTGTTATATCCCGATGGATCAATACAGATACCAACTGTATGTTGTCTCTGTTATATCCCGATGGATCAATACAGATACCAACTGTATGTTGTCTCTGTTATATCCCGATGGATCAATACAGATGTATTGAATACAGAAAAATGACATTGTTGAGGACACTAGCTTGTGATCCTCCCTGTCATGTCCTATCCCCTGGTCAGGAATAGTGGGTGTAGTGGGTGTAGTGTGTAGTGTGTGTGTGTGTGTGTGTGTGTGGGTGTGGGGGGGGGGGGGGGGAATTCATACCAGTCCATCTGTCTTTTCACAATCCGTCCGTGGCCCAGTTCACAAAGCAGCACAGCTCTAACACAGCTCTACAGCATCTAACACAGCTCTAACAGAGCTCTACAGCATCTAACACAGCTCTAACACAGCTCTACAGCATTTAACACAGCATCTAACACAGCATCTAACACAGCTCTAACACAGCTATACAGCATCTAACACAGCTCTACAGCATCTAACACAGCTCTACAGCATCTAACACAGCTCTAACACAGCTCTACAGTATCTAACACAGCTCTAACACAGCTATACAGCATCTAACACAGCATCTAACACAGCATCTAACACAGCTCTAAACACAGCATCTAACACAGCATCTAACACAGCTCTAACACAGCATCTAACACAGCACTAACACAGCCCTATCACAGCTCCAACCTCAGACTGCGTGTCATACTCTAATTTCTGTGTGTGTGTGTGTGTGTGTGTGTATTGTTTTTCTGTGTAACTCTCAGAGGATAGCCCAGTCTGTCTCATGTTATAACAGGAGATGACATGCAGTCTATTGTAATCAGTGTTATGTTAGACCAGCCAGATTGCTGAGGCCTGGGCTTGACACTGCATGTCACTGTGTGTGTTTCTTTCACCAGAGACCCACTAGCAACACGATTGCTGCCACACATGATGCCCTCAACATTTTTTATTCAAACATAAAATCAGGAAAAAGAGGAGGAGAGGCTGAGAGGTGGAGAGGATGAGAGGTGGAGAGGATGAGAGGTGGAGAGGATGAGAGGTGGAGAGGCTGAGAGGTGGAGAGGATGAGAGGAATGGAAGGAGGAGAGATTGAGAGGATGAGCGGAATGGAAGGAGGAGAGATTGAGAGGCTGAGAGGATGAGAGCCGGAGAGGATGAGTGGCTGAGAGTTTTAAAGGAGGAGAGGCTGAGAGGTGGAGAGGCTGAGAGGATGAGAGGCGGAGAGGATGAGAGGAATGGTAGGAGGAGAGATAAAGAGGATGAGAGGATGAGAGGAATGGAAGGAGGAGAGATTGAGCGGCGGAGAGGCTGAGAGGCGGAGAGGGGGAGAGGGGGAGAGGCTAAGAGGCTGAGAGGCGGAGAGGGGGAGAGGCTAAGTGGCTGAGAGGCTGAGAGGGGGAGAGGAGAAGAGGCTGAGAAGCAAAGAGGAGAAGGGGATGAGAGGCTGAGAGGCTGAGAGGAGAAGAGGTTGAGAAGCGAAGAGGAGAAGGGGATGAGAGGCTGAGAGGCTGAGAGGAGAAGAGGTTGAGAAGCGAAGAGGAGAAGGGGATGAGAGGCTGAGAGGCTGAGAGGAGAAGAGGTTGAGAAGCGAAGAGGAGAAGGGGATGAGAGGCTGAGAGGCTGAGAGGAGAAGAGGTTGAGAAGCGAAGAGGAGAAGGGGATGAGCGGCTGAGAGGCTGAGAGGGGAAGAGGTTGAGAAGCGAAGAGGAGAAGGGGATGAGAGGCTGAGAGGAGAAGAGGCTGAGAAGCGAAGAGGAGAAGGGGATGAGAGGCGGAGAGGCGGAGAGGCTGAGAAGCGAAGAGGAGAAGGGGATGAGAGTCTGAGAGGCTGAGAGGCGGAGAGGCGGAGAGGCTGAGAAGCGAAGAGGAGAAGGGGATGAGCGGCTGAGAGGCTGAGAGGCGGAGAGGCGGAGAGGCTGAGAGGCTGAGAGGAGAAGAGGTTGAGAAGCGAAGAGGAGAAGGGGATGAGAGGCTGAGAGGCTGAGAGGAGAAGAGGTTGAGAAGCGAAGAGGAGAAGGGGATGAGAGGCTGAGAGGCTGAGAGGAGAAGAGGTTGAGAAGCGAAGAGGAGAAGGGGATGAGCGGCTGAGAGGCTGAGAGGGGAAGAGGTTGAGAAGCGAAGAGGAGAAGGGGATGAGAGGCTGAGAGGAGAAGAGGCTGAGAAGCGAAGAGGAGAAGGGGATGAGAGGCGGAGAGGCGGAGAGGCTGAGAAGCGAAGAGGAGAAGGGGATGAGAGTCTGAGAGGCTGAGAGGCGGAGAGGCGGAGAGGCTGAGAAGCGAAGAGGAGAAGGGGATGAGCGGCTGAGAGGCTGAGAGGAGAAGAGGTTGAGAAGCGAAGAGGAGAAGGGGATGAGAGGCTGAGAGGCTGAGAGGAGAATAGGTTGAGAAGCGAAGAGGAGAAGGGGATGAGAGGCTGAGAGGAGTAGAGGCTGAGAAGCGAAGAGGAGAAGGGGATGAGCGGCTGATGTCTCTGGTGACCGAATGGAACCCACTGGAGAATACCCACCCGCCTTTCCTGCCTAGCGAACCTCAGCTAAATGCACTCTCATATTAATATTTTACAATGCCATAATGCATCTGGAATAAACCTCAGAGGAGAGATACATCAATTTACGAAGGTCTCTTGCTTTACTCCTCTCTCTTTTTTGGGGGGGAGGGGTAATTTAGCAAACACTCTTATCCACAACCCTGGCGTTGCAAGCGCCATGCTCTACCAACTGAGCCACTCCTCTCTCTCTCTCTCTCTCTCTCTCTCTCTCTGTCTCTCTCTTGCTCTCTCTCTCTCTCTCTCTCTCTCAGAAACTGGAGGATAATTTGCCATTAGAAGAAATAGTTAATCATGCCGCTTGGGAGCACCATAAACCCAGCTGCCTCCCCTTATTCACTTAAGGAGCAAAGACACACTTTCAAGTGGATGATCTGCATTCCAAAAGGTACCCTATTCCCTGTATAGTGCACTAATATTGACCAGAGTCCATATGACTGGACTAGTGGACTACATAGGGAATAGGGTGCCTTTTGGGACACGCTCATGTAAAATATTGACCAGGAGCCTTAACTGTCCCTGGGCTGATTAGCACAGAAAGCTTTCCTGAGGTATTAAACCTGCAGCATGTTGCAGAGATCAATCAACATAAAGGGAGCTTCCCACTAAAGCCCTATCGGGGGGTCATAAATAAATCAGCTAACCCTAACTCACTAAGGCCTGATCAGGGGTTAGCATCAGCTAACCCTAACTCACTAAGGCCTGATCAGGGGTTAGCATCAGCTAACCCTAACTCACTTAGGCCTGATCAGGGGTTAGCATCAGCTAACCCTAACTCACTAAGGCCTGATCAGGGGTTTAGAATCAGCTAAGCCTAACCCACTAAGGCTTGATCAGGGGTTAGCATCAGCTAAGCCTAACTCACTAAGGCCTGATCAGGGGTTAGCATCAGCTAAGCCTAACTCACTAAGGCCAGATCAGTGGTTAGCATCAGCTAAGCCTAACTCACTAAGGCCAGATCAGTGGTTAGCATCAGCTAAGCCTAACTCACTAAGGCCAGATCAGTGGTTAGCATCAGCTAAGCCTAACTCACTAAGGCCTGATCAGGGGTTTAGAATCAGCTAAGCCTAACCCACTAAGGCCTGATCAGGGGTTAGCATCAGCTAAGCCTAACTCACTAAGGCCAGATCAGGCGTTAGAACACACAATGGATCCACAATACCTAAGGTTATCCCATCCCAATTAGCCTCAGAGATCAGGACGGATCCTTCTTGAAGAACTTTCTGGCACCTCAGTGGATCCACAGTCCAAACATAAAATTTACACTAAAATCCTTAAGTAATATTTTGACAAACGTATGACAATGTAATTACATTAACTATAATACTAATATGAATAATTTAAATCCATGTGATGATCATCAGTAATATTACTAATATTTGTAATTTTAACAGATAGGTCTAACCTGTCAATCAGTCACTCAATTCTGTATATAGTCGACATCTCAAATAGCACCCTATTCCTTACGTAGTGCACTACTGGAGTCCTACGAGCCCTGGTCAAAATGAATGCACCACATAGGGAATAGTGTGCCATTTGGGACACAGACCTCTTCTACCTCCATCGCCAGTGTCTATTGACAGCTCTGCTTTAGTGTTGTAGGGTCTGTTCACCTTCATTGAGAGTTACTTTTCCGTATGTTTTATGCGTTACTCATTAGCATATCATTGACTGTGACCGTAATTGCTTAACGAGCCGTTAACGAGCCACACAATAATTAGCATCAGTGGAGTAATTATGTGTAGTGTTTGAACATTTGCTTTCAATAATTATTGCCGTAGCTGGCCTTATCACAAACACCAAAACAGAGTGTCAAGAGAATATGTAAACACATGGAAAACCATATAAGAACAGACATTATTATTATTATATGAATTATATAACAAACATAACTATAGTTAATATCTATTGGAGCACACGTCACACTGAACAGAAATACAATCACACCATGTAAAGTGTTGTTCCCATGTTTCATCAGCTGAAATAAAAGATACCAGAAATGTTACAAACGCATTAAAAAGCTTTATTTTGCTCAGATTTTGTGCACAAATGTGTTTCTGTCCCTGTTTGTGAGCATTTATCCTTTGCCAAAAGACAGTGGGGTTATGGTATGGGGAAGACATAAGCTACGGACAACGAATACAATTGCATTTTTTCGATGTCAAATTGAATACACAGAAATACCCGTGAGGCCCGTATTTAAGGTACTGTGACCAACAGATCCATATCTGTATTCCCAGTCATGTGAAATCCATAGATTAGGACCTAATGAATTTATTTAAATTGACTGATTTCCTTATATGAACTTTAACTCAGTAAAATCTTTGAAGTCTTTGATTTTTGTTCAATATATATTAAACTTGCACTACATATAAATACAGACAAAATTGACAGATAAGTTGAAAATATATTTTAGAGCAAAAACTCCTCCACTCTCCCTCTTGGGGCGGCAGGTAGCCGAAAGGTTGCTGGATCGAATCCCCGAGCTGACCAAGGTAAAAAAAAAAATCTGTCGTTCTGCCCCTGAACAAGGCAGTTCAACCCACTAGTTCCTAGACCGTCATTGTAAATAAGAATTTGGTTCTTAACTGACTTGGCTAGTTAAATAAAAGGTTCAATCAAAAAATAGAAATCCTTCTATCACCATGGCTAACAGAAGTTTTATTTGGGTAGATACTTTATAAAGCAAACAGATTTCATTTTTAATGCTACCTACAGTTCATACTGCCAACAGACCAATACAAACAAACCACGTTGGCTTAGGCACTTAGGGAGCTCCAGTACCCCCCCCCCCCCCCCCCCCCCCCCCCCACACACACACACACACACACACACACTACCACCCCACCCCCAGTCCCAGTCCCCAGACAAAGGCATTGGAAAACATTATAAAACCGTACCACTTCACCAGACCCCGCCGAGCGTGCCCGCTATCTGCCAGCTTTCCCCAGACAACACAATTATGTGGCCCGTAGACAAACAGTGACCCACTAAACTGGTCCGTTTCTTCTATCCCAACACCAGATGGTTCCATTGAGAGAGGGGAGAATCCCGAGCACGGCTGTCTGCCCGTCGCATGCTGGGCGTGTGCTGGTCTTGTTTACCTTCCACTCAGGGTTGTAATGGAGTCGCCAATGATAATAAAACACCTGCTCTGCAAATAAAACAAACAAAACATGACTTTTAGTGGGGCTTAGAGCTAAATACCTCTGTGATCAGGTTGAGAAGAGGATGGCCCTCTGCTCGGGGCTCGGGGCCTGGTGCTCGGAGCCTGGCGTTCGCCACTTGACAAACAGGAAGCCTCAGCAGATGTCCTTTGCTAACCTCACTCCACCAGCCCTAGGGTTTGACCTCTCGCCACCAGCCCCAAGGTTTGACCTCTCGCCACCAGCCCCAGGGTTTGACCTCTCGCCACCAGCCCCAAGGTTTGACCTCTCGCCACCAGCCCCAGGGTTTGACCTCGTCACACCAGCCCTAGGGTTTGACTCCACGCCACCAGCCCTAGGGTTTGACCTCACGCCACCAGCCCTAGGGTTTGACCTCACTCCACCAGCCCTAGGGTTTGACCTCACTCCGCCAGCCCAGGGGTTGACCTCACTCCACCAGCCCAGGGTTTGACCTCACTCCACCAGCCCTAGGGTTTGACCTCACTCCACCAGCCCTAGGGTTTGACCTCACTCCACCAGCCCTAGGGTTTGACCTCACTCCACCAGCCCAGGGTTTGACCTCACTCCACCAGCCCAGGGTTTGACCTCACTCCACCAGCCCTAGGGTTTGGCCTCACTCCACCAGCCCTAGGGTTTGACCTCACTCCACCAGCCCAGGGTTTGACCTCACTCCACCAGCCCTAGGGTTTGACCTCACTCCACCAGCCCTAGGGTTTGACCTCACTCCACCAGCCCAGGGTTTGACCTCACTCCACCAGCCCTAGGGTTTGACCTCACTCCACCAGCCCCAGGGTTTGACCTCTCGCCACCAGCCCCAAGGTTTGACCTCTCGCCACCAGCCCCAGGGTTTGACCTCGTCACACCAGCCCTAGGGTTTGACTCCACGCCACCAGCCCTAGGGTTTGACCTCACGCCACCAGCCCTAGGGTTTGACCTCACTCCACCAGCCCTAGGGTTTGACCTCACTCCGCCAGCCCAGGGGTTGACCTCACTCCACCAGCCCAGGGTTTGACCTCACTCCACCAGCCCTAGGGTTTGACCTCACTCCACCAGCCCTAGGGTTTGACCTCACTCCACCAGCCCTAGGGTTTGACCTCACTCCACCAGCCCAGGGTTTGACCTCACTCCACCAGCCCAGGGTTTGACCTCACTCCACCAGCCCTAGGGTTTGGCCTCACTCCACCAGCCCTAGGGTTTGACCTCACTCCACCAGCCCAGGGTTTGACCTCACTCCACCAGCCCTAGGGTTTGACCTCACTCCACCAGCCCTAGGGTTTGACCTCACTCCACCAGCCCAGGGTTTGACCTCACTCCACCAGCCCTAGGGTTTGACCTCACTCCACCAGCCCCAGGGTTTGACCTCACTCCACCAGCCCCAGGGTTAGACCTCACTCCACCAGCCCCAGGGTTTGACCTCACTCCACCAGCCCTAGGGTTTGCCCTCACTCCACCAGCCCAGGGTTAGACCTCACTCCACCAGCCCCAGGGTTTGACCTCACTCCACCAGCCCAGGGTTAGACCTCACTCCACCAGCCCCAAGGTTTGACCTCACTCCACCAGCCCCAGGGTTTGACCTCACTCCACCAGCCCAGGGTTTGACCTCACTCCACCAGCCCTACGGTTTGACCTCACTCCACCAGCCCCAGGGTTAGACCTCACTCCACCAGCCCCAGGGTTTGACCTCACTCCACCAGCCCCAGGGTTTGACCTCACTCCACCAGCCCTAGGGTTTGACCTCACTCCACCAGCCCTACGGTTTGACCTCACTCCACCGGCCCAGGGTTTGACCTCACTCCACCAGCCCTAGGGTTTGACCTCGTCACACCAGCCCCAGGGTTTGACCTCACTCCACCAGCCCCAGGGTTTGACCTCACTCCACCAGCCCCAGGGTTTGACCTCACTCCACCAGCCCCAGGGTTAGACCTCACTCCACCAGCCCCAGGGTTTGACCTCACTCCACCATCCCAGGGTTTGACCTTAACCCACCATTCCACCAGATACTGTATGGACTTTTCTGTTCAGGTAGCTTTTTCCTCAAGTTCGTTTGGTGGCAGATAAATGGGTCTATTTATTTAGCTCAATTTTAGTCTCATTTAACCAGAGTACCTTCTTCCATATGTTTGGGGGAGTCTCCCACATGCCTTTTGGCGAACACCAAATGTGTTTGCTTATTTTTTTCTTAATAATGCAGTGTCTTTTCTCTTGACACTCTTCTGTAAAGCCCAGCTCTGTGGAGGGTAAGGCTTAATGAGGTCCTACGGACAGATACTCCAATCTCCGCTGTGGAGCTTTACAGCTCCTTCAGGGTTATCTTTGGTGTCTTTGTGGCCTCTCTGATTAATGCCCTCCTGCCTGATCCGTGAGTTTTGGTATGCGGCCCTTTCTTGACATGTTTGATGTTGTGCCAAATTCTTTAAATTTTTAATAATGGATTTAATGGTGCTCCGTGGGATGTTCAAAGTTTCTGATATTTTTTTATAACTCAACCCTGATCTGTACTTCTCCACAACTTTGTCCCTGACCTGTTTGGAGAGCTCCTTGGTCTTCATGGTGCCGCTTGCTTAGTGGTGCCGCTTGCTTAGTGGTGCCGCTTGCTTAGTGGTGTTGCAGACTCTGGGGCCTTTCAGAACAGGTGTATATATATACTGAGATCATGTGACAGATCATGTGACACTTAGATTGCACACAGGTGGACTTTCTTTAACTAATTATGTGACTTCTGAAGGTAATTGGTTGCACCAGATCTTATTTAGGAGCTTCATAGTAAAGGGGGTGAATACATATGCACACACCACTTTTCAGTTTTTAATTTATTTAATGTTTTTGAAACAAGTAATTTATTTAATTTCACTTCACCAATTTGGACTATTTTGTGTATGTCCATTACATGAAATCCAAATAAAAATCCATTTAAATTACAGGTTGTAATGCAACAAAATAGTAAAAACGCCAAGGAGGGTGAATACTTTTGCAAGGCACTGTAGTGCACTACTGGAGTCCCTACAAACCCTGGTCAAAATGAATGCACCACATAGTGAATAGTGTGCCATTCAGGACACAACAGACCTACTTCCATCACTAGTGTCTATTGACAGCTCTGCTTTAGTGTTGTAGGGTCTGTTCACCTTCATTGAGAGTTACTTTTACGTATGTTTTATGCGTTACTCATTAGCATATCATTGACTGTGACCGTATTTGCTTAACGAGCCGTTAACGAGCCACACAATAATTAGTATCCAGGAGCCAACTTACGTAGCAGGTTAGGAGAAATGGGTTATGGTTTTGAAAAGGGTTAGGGTTAGTTAAGATGCAAAAACAATCACCAGATACTACTGGAATATGCAACCTTTGGCATCACTTTGACATTGGCTGCATCTCTTCTAGCCGTGACCCTGACGGCTATGCATTTCAATAGTGTACACTTTTTCCTGAAGTGTGCACTTGTCCACTATCCACATGGTGGTCCTCTGTAGCTCAGTCTGAAGAGCACGGAGCATTCAACTTCAAATTGGAGATTGCCTCATTTGTGCTGTCTCTGCTGTCACAGGTGTGGTGGCAAGGTAGACTCGTGGTTAGAGCATTGGACTAGTAACCGAGGAGTTGCAAGGCAGTTAACCCACTGTTCCTAGACCAGTTAACCCACTGTTCCTAGACCAGTTAACCCACTGTTCCTAGACCAGTTAACCCACTGTTCCTGGACCAGTTAACCCACTGTTCCTAGACGAGTTAACCCACTGGACCAATTAACCCACTGTTCCAAGACCAGTTAATCCACTGTTCCTAGACCAGTTAACCCACTGTTCCTAGACCAGTTAACCCACTGTTCCTAGACCAGTTAACCCACTGTTCCTGGACCAGTTAACCCACTG
This sequence comes from Oncorhynchus mykiss, assembly GCF_057628025.1. Taxonomy (NCBI): domain Eukaryota; kingdom Metazoa; phylum Chordata; class Actinopteri; order Salmoniformes; family Salmonidae; genus Oncorhynchus; species Oncorhynchus mykiss. The sequence goes on from NC_143027.1 coordinate 2,987,688, forward strand.
TTCCTAGACGAGTTAACCCACTGGACCAATTAACCCACTGTTCCAAGACCAGTTAATCCACTGTTCCTAGACCAGTTAACCCACTGTTCCTGGACCAGTTAACCCACTGTGCCTAGACCAGTTAACCCACTGTTCCTAGACCAGTTAACCCACTGTTCCTAGACCAGTTAACCCACTAGACCAGTTAACCCACTGTTCCTAGGCCAGTTAACCCACTGTGCCTAGACCAGTTAACCCACTGTTCCTAGACCAGTTAACCCACTGTTCCTAGACCAGTTAAACCACTAGACCAGTTAACCCACTGTTCCTAGACCAGTCAACCCACTGTTCCTAGACCAGTTAACCCACTGTTCCTAGACCAGTTAACCCACTGTTCCTAGACCAGTTAACCCACTGTTCCTAGACCAGTTAACCCACTGTTCCTAGGCCATTATTGAAAATAAGAATTTGTTCGTAACTGACTTACCTTGCTTAAATAGAAGGTAAAAGTTTTTTAAAAAAAGAAAAAAAGATGCCATAATGACACAGATACAAAGATGAGACCTCTATATATCTCTATGGTTTCGATTGTGACCGTCTCGGTCTGGACAATTTTTGACTGATTTTGTACTTTAAGAATCCCTATAGCTGTAGTGTAAGAGAGCCAAGTTCTACACTAACTAATGGCAAGCTGTGCAGTAGTAGTACTAAAGACATATGGCTGCCTATCTTTCATTTGAACAGATCCAAGTAAACATACATTTTAATATTTAAAAAAAAAACATACTTTACATATTTCTAAATATATTAGACTATATTAAACTATTAACAGGAAGATGTTTCCAACTTGCTAGTTCATTTTCTCCAAAATGTTTGTAGACAGACGGGTCACCATGTGGCCATGATGGAGAGACTATTTGCCATGTGGCCATAATGTAGAGACTAGTCACCATGTGGCCTTGATGGAGAGACTAGTCACCATGTGGCCATGATGGAGAGACCAGTCACCATGTGGCCATGATGTAGAGACTAGTCACCATGTGGCCTTGATGGAGAGACTAGTTGCCATGTGGCCTTGATGGAGAGAATAGTTGCCATGTGGCCATGATGGAGAGACTAGTCACCATGTGGCCTTGATGGAGAGACTAGTCACCATGTGGCCATGATGTAGAGACTAGTCACCATGTGGCCTTGATGGAGAGACTAGTTGCCATGTGGCCATGATGGAGAGACTAGTCACCATGTGGCCATGATGGAGAGACTAGTCACCATGTGGCCATGATGGAGAGACTAGTCACCATGTGGCCATGATGGAGAGACTAGTTACCATGATGGAGAGATGAGTCACCATGTGGCCATGATGGAGAGACTAGCCACCATGAGGCCATGATGGAGAGACTAGTCACCATATGGCCTTGATGGAGAGACTAGTTACCATGTGGCCTTGATGGAGAGACTAGTAACCATGATGGAGAGACTAGTCACCATGTGGCCATGATGGAGAGACTAGTCACCATGTGGCCTTGATGGAGAGACTAGTAACCATGATGGAGAGACTAGTCACCATGTGGCCATGATGGAGAGACTAGTCACCATGTGGCCATGATGGAGAGACAAGTCACCATGATGGAGAGACTAGTCAGCATATGTCCATGATGGAGAGACTAGTCACCATGATGGAGAGACAAGTTACCATGTGGCCATGTTTGGAGAGACGAGTCACCATGTGCCCATGATGGAGAGACTAGTCACCATGTGGCCATTTTTGGTTAGACGAGTCACCATGTGGCCATGATGGAGAGACTAGTTGCCATGATGGAGAGACTAGTCACCATGTGGCCTTGATGGAGAGACTAGTCAACATGTGACCTTGATGGAGAGACAAGTCACCATGTGGCCTTGATGGAGAGACTAATCACCATGTGGCCTTGATGGAGAGACTAGTTACCATGTGGCCATGACGGAGAGACAAGTCACCATGTGGCCATGTTTGGAGAGACGAGTCACCATGTGCCCATGATTGAGAGACTAGTCACCATGTGGCCTTGATGGAGAGACTTGTCACCATGATGGAGAGACTAGTTACCATGTGGCCATGATGGAGAGACTAGTCACCATGTGGCCTTGATGGAGAGACTAGTTACCATGTGGCCATGATGGAGAGACAAGTCACCATGTGGCCATGTTTGGAGAGACGAGTCACCATGTGGCCATGATAGAGGGACTAGTCACCATGATGGAGAGACAAGTATCCATGATGGAGAGACTAGTCACCATATGTCCATGATGGAGAGACTAGTCACCATGTGGCCATGATGTAGAGACTAGTCACCATGTGGCCTTGATGGAGAGACTAGTTGCCATGTGGCCATGATGGAGAGACTAGTCACCATGTGGCCATGATGGAGAGACTAGTCACCATGTGGCCATGATGGAGAGACTAGTCACCATGTGGCCATGATGGAGAGACTAGTTACCATGATGGAGAGATGAGTCACCATGTGGCCATGATGGAGAGACTAGCCACCATGAGGCCATGATGGAGAGACTAGTCACCATATGGCCTTGATGGAGAGACTAGTTACCATGTGGCCTTGATGGAGAGACTAGTAACCATGATGGAGAGACTAGTCACCATGTGGCCATGATGGAGAGACTAGTCACCATGTGGCCTTGATGGAGAGACTAGTAACCATGATGGAGAGACTAGTCACCATGTGGCCATGATGGAGAGACTAGTCACCATGTGGCCATGATGGAGAGACAAGTCACCATGATGGAGAGACTAGTCAGCATATGTCCATGATGGAGAGACTAGTCACCATGATGGAGAGACAAGTTACCATGTGGCCATGTTTGGAGAGACGAGTCACCATGTGCCCATGATGGAGAGACTAGTCACCATGTGGCCATTTTTGGTTAGACGAGTCACCATGTGGCCATGATGGAGAGACTAGTTGCCATGATGGAGAGACTAGTCACCATGTGGCCTTGATGGAGAGACTAGTCAACATGTGACCTTGATGGAGAGACAAGTCACCATGTGGCCTTGATGGAGAGACTAATCACCATGTGGCCTTGATGGAGAGACTAGTTACCATGTGGCCATGACGGAGAGACAAGTCACCATGTGGCCATGTTTGGAGAGACGAGTCACCATGTGCCCATGATTGAGAGACTAGTCACCATGCGGCCTTGATGGAGAGACTTGTCACCATGATGGAGAGACTAGTTACCATGTGGCCATGATGGAGAGACTAGTCACCATGTGGCCTTGATGGAGAGACTAGTTACCATGTGGCCATGATGGAGAGACAAGTCACCATGTGGCCATGTTTGGAGAGACGAGTCACCATGTGGCCATGATAGAGGGACTAGTCACCATGATGGAGAGACAAGTATCCATGATGGAGAGACTAGTCACCATATGTCCATGATGGAGAGACTAGTCGCCATGATGGAGAGACAAGTCACCATGTGGCCATGTTTGGAGAGACGAGTCACCATGTGCCCATGATGGAGAGACTAGTCACCATGTGGCCATGTTTGGAGAGACGAGTCACCATGTGCCCATGATGGAGAGACTAGTCACCATGTGGCCTAGATGGAGAGACTAGTCACCATGAAGGATAGACTAGTCACCATGTGGCCATGATGGAGAGACTAGTCACCATGATGGAGAGACTAGTCACAATGTGCCCATGATGCAGAGACTAGTCACCATGTGGCCTTGATGGAGAGACTAGTAACCATGATGGAGAGACTAGTCACCATGTGGCCATGATGGAGAGACTAGTCACCATGTGGCCTTGATGGAGAGACTAGTAACCATGATGGAGAGACTAGTCACCATGTGGCCATGATGGAGAGACTAGTCACCATGTGGCCATGATGGAGAGACAAGTCACCATGATGGAGAGACTAGTCACCATATGTCCATGATGGAGAGACTAGTCACCATGATGGAGAGACAAGTTACCATGTGGCCATGTTTGGAGAGACGAGTCACCATGTGCCCATGATGGAGAGACTAGTCACCATGTGGCCATTTTTGGTTAGATGAGTCACGATGTGGCCATGATGGAGAGACTAGTTGCCATGATGGAGAGACTAGTCACCATGTGGCCTTGATGGAGAGACTAGTCACCATGTGGCCTTGATGGAGAGACGAGTCACCATGTGGCCATGATGGAGAGACCAGTCAACATGTGGCCATGATGGAGAGACTAGTCGCCATGTGACCTTGATGGAGAGACGAGTCACCATGTGGCCTTGATGGAGAGAATAGTCACCATGTGGCCTTGATGGAGAGACTAGTTACCATGTGGCCATGATGGAGAGACAAGTCACCATGTGGCCATGTTTGGAGAGACGAGTCACCATGTGCCCATGATTGAGAGACTAGTCACCATGTGGCCTTGATGGAGAGACTTGTCACCATGATGGAGAGACTAGTTACCATGTGGCCATGATGGAGAGACTAGTCACCATGTGGCCTTGATGGAGAGACTAGTTACCATGTGGCCATGATGGAGAGACAAGTCACCATGTGGCCATGTTTGGAGAGACGAGTCACCATGTGGCCATGATAGAGGGACTAGTCACCATGATGGAGAGACAAGTATCCATGATGGAGAGACTAGTCACCATATGTCCATGATGGAGAGACTAGTCGACATGATGGAGAGACAAGTCACCATGTGGCCATGTTTGGAGAGACGAGTCACCATGTGCCCATGATGGAGAGACTAGTCACCATGTGGCCATGTTTGGAGAGACGAGTCACCATGTGCCCATGATGGAGAGACTAGTCACCATGTGGCCTAGATGGAGAGACTAGTCACCATGAAGGATAGACTAGTCACCATGTGCCCATGATGGAGAGACTAGTCACCATGTGGCCATGTTTGGAGAGACGAGTCACCATGTGCCCATGATGGAGAGACTAGTCACCATGTGGCCTAGATGGAGAGACTAGTCACCATGAAGGATAGACTAGTCACCATGTGGCCATGATGGAGAGACTAGTCACCATGATGGAGAGACTAGTCACAATGTGCCCATGATGCAGAGACTAGTCACCATGTGGCCTTGATGGAGAGACTAGTAACCATGATGGAGAGACTAGTCACCATGTGGCCATGATGGAGAGACTAGTCACCATGTGGCCTTGATGGAGAGACTAGTAACCATGATGGAGAGACTAGTCACCATGTGGCCATGATGGAGAGACTAGTCACCATGTGGCCATGATGGAGAGACAAGTCACCATGATGGAGAGACTAGTCACCATATGTCCATGATGGAGAGACTAGTCACCATGATGGAGAGACAAGTTACCATGTGGCCATGTTTGGAGAGACGAGTCGCCATGTGCCCATGATGGAGAGACTAGTCACCATGTGGCCATTTTTGGTTAGATGAGTCACGATGTGGCCATGATGGAGAGACTAGTTGCCATGATGGAGAGACTAGTCACCATGTGGCCTTGATGGAGAGACTAGTCACCATGTGGCCTTGATGGAGAGACGAGTCACCATGTGGCCATGATGGAGAGACCAGTCAACATGTGGCCATGATGGAGAGACTAGTCGCCATGTGACCTTGATGGAGAGACGAGTCACCATGTGGCCTTGATGGAGAGAATAGTCACCATGTGGCCTTGATGGAGAGACTAGTTACCATGTGGCCATGATGGAGAGACAAGTCACCATGTGGCCATGTTTGGAGAGACGAGTCACCATGTGCCCATGATTGAGAGACTAGTCACCATGTGGCCTTGATGGAGAGACTTGTCACCATGATGGAGAGACTAGTTACCATGTGGCCATGATGGAGAGACTAGTCACCATGTGGCCTTGATGGAGAGACTAGTTACCATGTGGCCATGATGGAGAGACAAGTCACCATGTGGCCATGTTTGGAGAGACGAGTCACCATGTGGCCATGATAGAGGGACTAGTCACCATGATGGAGAGACAAGTATCCATGATGGAGAGACTAGTCACCATGTGGCCTAGATGGAGAGACTAGTCACCATGAAGGATAGACTAGTCACCATGTGGCCATGATGGAGAGACTAGTCACCATGATGGAGAGACTAGTCACAATGTGCCCATGATGCAGAGACTAGTCACCATGTGGCCTTGATGGAGAGACTAGTAACCATGATGGAGAGACTAGTCACCATGTGGCCATGATGGAGAGACTAGTCACCATGTGGCCTTGATGGAGAGACTAGTAACCATGATGGAGAGACTAGTCACCATGTGGCCATGATGGAGAGACTAGTCACCATGTGGCCATGATGGAGAGACAAGTCACCATGATGGAGAGACTAGTCACCATATGTCCATGATGGAGAGACTAGTCACCATGATGGAGAGACAAGTTACCATGTGGCCATGTTTGGAGAGACGAGTCGCCATGTGCCCATGATGGAGAGACTAGTCACCATGTGGCCATTTTTGGTTAGATGAGTCACGATGTGGCCATGATGGAGAGACTAGTTGCCATGATGGAGAGACTAGTCACCATGTGGCCTTGATGGAGAGACTAGTCACCATGTGGCCTTGATGGAGAGACGAGTCACCATGTGGCCATGATGGAGAGACCAGTCAACATGTGGCCATGATGGAGAGACTAGTCGCCATGTGACCTTGATGGAGAGACGAGTCACCATGTGGCCTTGATGGAGAGAATAGTCACCATGTGGCCTTGATGGAGAGACTAGTTACCATGTGGCCATGATGGAGAGACAAGTCACCATGTGGCCATGTTTGGAGAGACGAGTCACCATGTGCCCATGATTGAGAGACTAGTCACCATGTGGCCTTGATGGAGAGACTTGTCACCATGATGGAGAGACTAGTTACCATGTGGCCATGATGGAGAGACTAGTCACCATGTGGCCTTGATGGAGAGACTAGTTACCATGTGGCCATGATGGAGAGACAAGTCACCATGTGGCCATGTTTGGAGAGACGAGTCACCATGTGGCCATGATAGAGGGACTAGTCACCATGATGGAGAGACAAGTATCCATGATGGAGAGACTAGTCACCATATGTCCATGATGGAGAGACTAGTCGACATGATGGAGAGACAAGTCACCATGTGGCCATGTTTGGAGAGACGAGTCACCATGTGCCCATGATGGAGAGACTAGTCACCATGTGGCCATGTTTGGAGAGACGAGTCACCATGTGCCCATGATGGAGAGACTAGTCACCATGTGGCCTAGATGGAGAGACTAGTCACCATGAAGGATAGACTAGTCACCATGTGGCCATGATGGAGAGACTAGTCACCATGATGGAGAGACTAGTCACAATGTGGCCATGATGGAGAGACTAGTCACCATGACGGAGAGACTAGTCACCATGTGGCCATGATGGAGAGACGAGTCACCATGTGGCCATGATGGAGAGACTAGTCACCATGTGGCCATGATGGAGAGACTAGTCACCAAGTGGCCATGTTTGGAGAGACAAGTCATCATGTGTCCATGATGGAGAGACTTGTCACCATTTGTCCATGATGGAGAGACTAGTCACCATGTGGCCCTGATGGAGAGACTAGTCAACTTGTGTCCATGATGGAGAGACTAGTCACCATGTGGCAATAATGGAGAGACTAGTAACCATGTGGCAATGATGGATAGACTAGTCACCAAGATGGAGAGACGAGTCACCATGTGGCCATGATGGAGAGACTTGTCACCATGTGGCCGTGATGGAGAGACTAGTCACCATGTGGCCATGATGGAGAGACTAGTTACCATGATGGAGAGACTAGTCACCATGATAGAGAGACTAGTCACCATCTGGCCATGTTAGAGAGACAAGTCACCATGTGGCCATGATGAAGAGACGAGTCACCATGTGGCCATGATGGAGAGACTAGTTACTATGATGGAGAGTCCAGTCACCATGATGGAGAGACAAGTAACCATGTGGCCATGATGGAGAGACTAGTCACCATGATGGAGAGAATAGTCACCATGAAGGATAGACTAGTCGCCATGTGGCCATGCTGGAGAGACTAGTCACCATGTGGCCATGATGGAGAGACTAGTCACCATGTGGCCATGATGGAGAGACAAGTCACCATGATGGAGAGACTAGTCACCATATGTCCATGATGGAGAGACTAGTCACCATGATGGAGAGACAAGTTACCATGTGGCCATGTTTGGAGAGACGAGTCACCATGTGCCCATGATGGAGAGACTAGTCACCATGTGGCCATTTTTGGTTAGATGAGTCACGATGTGGCCATGATGGAGAGACTAGTTGCCATGATGGAGAGACTAGTCACCATGTGGCCTTGATGGAGAGACTAGTCACCATGTGGCCTTGATGGAGAGACGAGTCACCATGTGGCCATGATGGAGAGACCAGTCAACATGTGGCCATGATGGAGAGACTAGTCGCCATGTGACCTTGATGGAGAGACGAGTCACCATGTGGCCTTGATGGAGAGAATAGTCACCATGTGGCCTTGATGGAGAGACTAGTTACCATGTGGCCATGATGGAGAGACAAGTCACCATGTGGCCATGTTTGGAGAGACGAGTCACCATGTGCCCATGATTGAGAGACTAGTCACCATGTGGCCTTGATGGAGAGACTTGTCACCATGATGGAGAGACTAGTTACCATGTGGCCATGATGGAGAGACTAGTCACCATGTGGCCTTGATGGAGAGACTAGTTACCATGTGGCCATGATGGAGAGACAAGTCACCATGTGGCCATGTTTGGAGAGACGAGTCACCATGTGGCCATGATAGAGGGACTAGTCACCATGATGGAGAGACAAGTATCCATGATGGAGAGACTAGTCACCATATGTCCATGATGGAGAGACTAGTCGACATGATGGAGAGACAAGTCACCATGTGGCCATGTTTGGAGAGACGAGTCACCATGTGCCCATGATGGAGAGACTAGTCACCATGTGGCCATGTTTGGAGAGACGAGTCACCATGTGCCCATGATGGAGAGACTAGTCACCATGTGGCCTAGATGGAGAGACTAGTCACCATGAAGGATAGACTAGTCACCATGTGGCCATGATGGAGAGACTAGTCACCATGATGGAGAGACTAGTCACAATGTGGCCATGATGGAGAGACTAGTCACCATGACGGAGAGACTAGTCACCATGTGGCCATGATGGAGAGACGAGTCACCATGTGGCCATGATGGAGAGACTAGTCACCATGTGGCCATGATGGAGAGACTAGTCACCAAGTGGCCATGTTTGGAGAGACAAGTCATCATGTGTCCATGATGGAGAGACTTGTCACCATTTGTCCATGATGGAGAGACTAGTCACCATGTGGCCCTGATGGAGAGACTAGTCAACTTGTGTCCATGATGGAGAGACTAGTCACCATGTGTCAATAATGGAGAGACTAGTAACCATGTGGCAATGATGGATAGACTAGTCACCAAGATGGAGAGACGAGTCACCATGTGGCCATGATGGAGAGACTTGTCACCATGTGGCCGTGATGGAGAGACTAGTCACCATGTGGCCATGATGGAGAGACTAGTTACCATGATGGAGAGACTAGTCACCATGATAGAGAGACTAGTCACCATCTGGCCATGTTAGAGAGACAAGTCACCATGTGGCCATGATGAAGAGACGAGTCACCATGTGGCCATGATGGAGAGACTAGTTACTATGATGGAGAGTCCAGTCACCATGATGGAGAGACAAGTAACCATGTGGCCATGATGGAGAGACTAGTCACCATGATGGAGAGAATAGTCACCATGAAGGATAGACTAGTCGCCATGTGGCCATGCTGGAGAGACTAGTCACCATGTGGCCATGATGGAGAGACTAGTCACCATGTGGCCATGATGGAGAGACAAGTCACCATGATGGAGAGACTAGTCACCATATGTCCATGATGGAGAGACTAGTCACCATGATGGAGAGACAAGTTACCATGTGGCCATGTTTGGAGAGACGAGTCACCATGTGCCCATGATGGAGAGACTAGTCACCATGTGGCCATTTTTGGTTAGATGAGTCACGATGTGGCCATGATGGAGAGACTAGTTGCCATGATGGAGAGACTAGTCACCATGTGGCCTTGATGGAGAGACTAGTCACCATGTGGCCTTGATGGAGAGACGAGTCACCATGTGGCCATGATGGAGAGACCAGTCAACATGTGGCCATGATGGAGAGACTAGTCGCCATGTGACCTTGATGGAGAGACGAGTCACCATGTGGCCTTGATGGAGAGAATAGTCACCATGTGGCCTTGATGGAGAGACTAGTTACCATGTGGCCATGATGGAGAGACAAGTCACCATGTGGCCATGTTTGGAGAGACGAGTCACCATGTGCCCATGATTGAGAGACTAGTCACCATGTGGCCTTGATGGAGAGACTTGTCACCATGATGGAGAGACTAGTTACCATGTGGCCATGATGGAGAGACTAGTCACCATGTGGCCTTGATGGAGAGACTAGTTACCATGTGGCCATGATGGAGAGACAAGTCACCATGTGGCCATGTTTGGAGAGACGAGTCACCATGTGGCCATGATAGAGGGACTAGTCACCATGATGGAGAGACAAGTATCCATGATGGAGAGACTAGTCACCATATGTCCATGATGGAGAGACTAGTCGACATGATGGAGAGACAAGTCACCATGTGGCCATGTTTGGAGAGACGAGTCACCATGTGCCCATGATGGAGAGACTAGTCACCATGTGGCCATGTTTGGAGAGACGAGTCACCATGTGCCCATGATGGAGAGACTAGTCACCATGTGGCCTAGATGGAGAGACTAGTCACCATGAAGGATAGACTAGTCACCATGTGCCCATGATGGAGAGACTAGTCACCATGTGGCCATGTTTGGAGAGACGAGTCACCATGTGCCCATGATGGAGAGACTAGTCACCATGTGGCCTAGATGGAGAGACTAGTCACCATGAAGGATAGACTAGTCACCATGTGGCCATGATGGAGAGACTAGTCACCATGATGGAGAGACTAGTCACAATGTGCCCATGATGCAGAGACTAGTCACCATGTGGCCTTGATGGAGAGACTAGTAACCATGATGGAGAGACTAGTCACCATGTGGCCATGATGGAGAGACTAGTCACCATGTGGCCTTGATGGAGAGACTAGTAACCATGATGGAGAGACTAGTCACCATGTGGCCATGATGGAGAGACTAGTCACCATGTGGCCATGATGGAGAGACAAGTCACCATGATGGAGAGACTAGTCACCATATGTCCATGATGGAGAGACTAGTCACCATGATGGAGAGACAAGTTACCATGTGGCCATGTTTGGAGAGACGAGTCACCATGTGCCCATGATGGAGAGACTAGTCACCATGTGGCCATTTTTGGTTAGATGAGTCACGATGTGGCCATGATGGAGAGACTAGTTGCCATGATGGAGAGACTAGTCACCATGTGGCCTTGATGGAGAGACTAGTCACCATGTGGCCTTGATGGAGAGACGAGTCACCATGTGGCCATGATGGAGAGACCAGTCAACATGTGGCCATGATGGAGAGACTAGTCGCCATGTGACCTTGATGGAGAGACGAGTCACCATGTGGCCTTGATGGAGAGAATAGTCACCATGTGGCCTTGATGGAGAGACTAGTTACCATGTGGCCATGATGGAGAGACAAGTCACCATGATGGAGAGACTAGTTACCATGTGGCCATGATGGAGAGACTAGTCACCATGTGGCCTTGATGGAGAGACTAGTTACCATGTGGCCATGATGGAGAGACAAGTCACCATGTGGCCATGTTTGGAGAGACGAGTCACCATGTGGCCATGATAGAGGGACTAGTCACCATGATGGAGAGACAAGTATCCATGATGGAGAGACTAGTCACCATATGTCCATGATGGAGAGACTAGTCGACATGATGGAGAGACAAGTCACCATGTGGCCATGTTTGGAGAGACGAGTCACCATGTGCCCATGATGGAGAGACTAGTCACCATGTGGCCATGTTTGGAGAGACGAGTCACCATGTGCCCATGATGGAGAGACTAGTCACCATGTGGCCTAGATGGAGAGACTAGTCACCATGAAGGATAGACTAGTCACCATGTGGCCATGATGGAGAGACTAGTCACCATGATGGAGAGACTAGTCACAATGTGGCCATGATGGAGAGACTAGTCACCATGACGGAGAGACTAGTCACCATGTGGCCATGATGGAGAGACGAGTCACCATGTGGCCATGATGGAGAGACTAGTCACCATGTGGCCATGATGGAGAGACTAGTCACCAAGTGGCCATGTTTGGAGAGACAAGTCATCATGTGTCCATGATGGAGAGACTTGTCACCATTTGTCCATGATGGAGAGACTAGTCACCATGTGGCCCTGATGGAGAGACTAGTCAACTTGTGTCCATGATGGAGAGACTAGTCACCATGTGGCAATAATGGAGAGACTAGTAACCATGTGGCAATGATGGATAGACTAGTCACCAAGATGGAGAGACGAGTCACCATGTGGCCATGATGGAGAGACTTGTCACCATGTGGCCGTGATGGAGAGACTAGTCACCATGTGGCCATGATGGAGAGACTAGTTACCATGATGGAGAGACTAGTCACCATGATAGAGAGACTAGTCACCATCTGGCCATGTTAGAGAGACAAGTCACCATGTGGCCATGATGAAGAGACGAGTCACCATGTGGCCATGATGGAGAGACTAGTTACTATGATGGAGAGTCCAGTCACCATGATGGAGAGACAAGTAACCATGTGGCCATGATGGAGAGACTAGTCACCATGATGGAGAGAATAGTCACCATGAAGGATAGACTAGTCGCCATGTGGCCATGCTGGAGAGACGAGTCACAATGTGCCCATGATGGAGAGACTAGTCACCATGTGGCAATGATGGAGAGACTAGTTGCCATGTGGCCATGATGGAGAGACTAGTCACCGTGATGGAGAGACTAGTCACCATGATGGAGAGACTAGTCACCATGCTGGAGAGACTAGTCACCATGCTGGAGAGACTAGTCACCATGTGGCCATGATGTAGAGACTAGTCACCATGTGGCCTTGATGGAGAGACTAGTTGCCATGTGGCCTTGATGGAGAGAATAGTTGCCATGTGGCCATGATGGAGAGACAAGTCACCATGTGGCCATGTTTGGAGAGACGAGTCACCATGTGGCCATGATAGAGGGACTAGTCACCATGATGGAGAGACAAGTCACCATGATGGAGAGACTAGTCACCATATGTCCATGATGGAGAGACTAGTCACCATGATGGAGAGACAAGTCACCATGTGGCCATGTTTGGAGAGACGAGTCACCATGTGCCCATGATGGAGAGACTAGTCACCATGTGGCCTTGATGGAGAGACTAGTCACCATGAAGGATAGACTAGTCACCATGTGGCCATGATGGAGAGACTAGTCACCATGATGGAGAGACTAGTCACCATGTGGCCATGTTTGGAGAGACGAGTCACCATGTGCCCATGATGGAGAGACTAGTCACCATGTGGCCTTGATGGAGAGACTAGTCACCATGAAGGATAGACTAGTCACCATGTGGCCATGATGGAGAGACTAGTCACCATGATGGAGAGACTAGTCACAATGTGGCCATGATGGAGAGACTAGTCACCATGACGGAGAGACTAGTCACCATGTGGCCATGATGGAGAGACGAGTCACCATGTGGCCATGATGGAGAGACTAGTCACCATGTGGCCATGATGGAGAGACTAGTCACCAAGTGGCCATGTTTGGAGAGACAAGTCATCATGTGTCCATGATGGAGAGACTTGTCACCATGTGTCCATGATGGAGAGACTAGTCACCATGTGGCCCTGATGGAGAGACTAGTCAACTTGTGTCCATGATGGAGAGACTAGTCACCATGTGGCAATAATGGAGAGACTAGTCACCATGTGGCAATGATGGATAGACTAGTCACCATGATGGAGAGACGAGTCACCATGTGGCCATGATGGAGAGACTTGTCACCATGTGGCCGTGATGGAGAGACTAGTCACCATGTGGCCATGATGGAGAGACTAGTTACCATGATGGAGAGACTAGTCACCATGATAGAGAGACTAGTCACCATCTGGCCATGATGGAGAGACAAGTCACCATGTGGCCATGATGAAGAGACGAGTCACCATGTGGCCATGATGGAGAGACTAGTTACTATGATGGAGAGACCAGTCACCATGATGGAGAGACAAGTAACCATGTGGCCATGATGGAGAGACTAGTCACCATGATGGACAGAATAGTCACCATGAAGGATAGACTAGTCGCCATGTGGCCATGCTGGAGAGACGAGTCACAATGTGCCCATGATGGAGAGAATAGTCACCATGTGGCAATGATGGAGAGACTAGTTGCCATGTGGCCATGATGGAGAGACTAGTCACCGTGATGGAGAGACTAGTCACCATGATGGAGAGACTAGTCACCATGCTGGAGAGACTAGTCACCATGCTGGAGAGACTAGTCACCATGCTGGAGAGACTAGTCACCATGTGGCCATGATGGAGAGACGAGTCACCATGTGCCCATGATGGAGAGACTAGTCACCATGTGGCAATGATGGAGAGACTAGTTGCCATGATGGAGAGACTAGTCACCATGTGGCAATGATGGAGAGACTAGTTGCCATGATGGAGAGACTAGTCACCATGTGGCCATGATGGAGAGACTAGTTGCCATGTGGCCATGATGGAGAGACTAGTCACCATGTGGCCATGATGGAGAGACTAGTTGCCATGATGGAGAGACGAGTCACCATGTGGCCATGCTGGAGAGACGAGTCACCATGTGGCCATGCTGGAGAGACTAGTCACCATGTCACCATGATGGAGAGACTAGTCACAATGTGGCCATGATGGAGAGACTAGTCACCATGACGGAGAGACTAGTCACCATGTGGCCATGATGGAGAGACGAGTCACCATGTGGCCATGATGGAGAGACTAGTCACCATGTGGCCATGATGGAGAGACTAGTCACCAAGTGGCCATGTTTGGAGAGACAAGTCATCATGTGTCCATGATGGAGAGACTTGACACCATGTGTCCATGATGGAGAGACTAGTCACCATGTGGCCCTGATGGAGAGACTAGTCAACTTGTGTCCATGATGGAGAGACTAGTCACCATGTGGCAATAATGGAGAGACTAGTCACCATGTGGCAATGATGGATAGACTAGTCACCATGATGGAGAGACGAGTCACCATGTGGCCATGATGGAGAGACTTGTCACCATGTGGCCGTGATGGAGAGACTAGTCACCATGTGGCCATGATGGAGAGACTAGTTACCATGATGGAGAGACTAGTCACCATGATAGAGAGACAAGTCACCATCTGGCCATGATGGAGAGACAAGTCACCATGTGGCCATGATGAAGAGACGAGTCACCATGTGGCCATGATGGAGAGACTAGTTACTATGATGGAGAGACCAGTCACCATGATGGAGAGACAAGTAACCATGTGGCCATGATGGAGAGACTAGTCACCATGATGGAGAGAATAGTCACCATGAAGGATAGACTAGTCGCCATGTGGCCATGCTGGAGAGACGAGTCACAATGTGCCCATGATGGAGAGACTAGTCACCATGTGGCAATGATGGAGAGACTAGTTGCCATGTGGCCATGATGGAGAGACTAGTCACCGTGATGGAGAGACTAGTCACCAAGATGGAGAGACTAGTCACCATGCTGGAGAGACTAGTCACCATGCTGGAGAGACTAGTCACCATGCTGGAGAGACTAGTCACCATGTGGCCATGATGGAGAGACGAGTCACCATGTGCCCATGATGGAGAGACTAGTCACCATGTGCCCATGATGGAGAGACTAGTCACCATGTGGCAATGATGGAGAGACTAGTTGCCATGATGGAGAGACTAGTCACCATGTGGCAATGATGGAGAGGCTAGTTGCCATGATGGAGAGACTAGTCACCATGTGGCCATGATGGAGAGACTAGTTGCCATGTGGCCATGATGGAGAGACTAGTCACCATGTGGCCATGACGGAGAGACTAGTTGCCATGATGGAGAGACGAGTCACCATGTGGCCATGCTGGAGAGACTAGTTGCCATGATGGAGAGACGAGTCACCAGGATGGAGAGACTAGTTGCCATGGGGCCATGATGGAAAGACTAGTCACCATGATGGAGAGACTAGTCACCATAATGGAGAGACTAGTCACCATGATGGAGAGACTAGTTACCATGATGGAGAGAATAGTCACCATGATGGAGAGACGAGTCACCATGATGGAGAGACGAGTCACCATGATGGAGAGACTAGTCACCATGTGGCCATGATGGAGAGACGAGTCACCATGATAGAGAGACTAGTCACCATGTGGCCATGATGGAGAGACCTGTCCCCATGTGGCCATGATGGAGAGACTAGTCACCATGATGGAGAGACTAGTCACCATGATGGATAGACTAGTCACCATGTGGTCATGATGGAGAGACCTGTCACCATGTGGCCATGATGGAGAGACTAGTCACCATGATGGAGAGACTAGTTGCCATGTGGCCTTGATGGAGAGACTAGTCACCATGTGGCCATCATGAAGAGACTAGTCACCATGATGGAGAGACGAGTCACCATGATGGAGAGACAAGTCACCATGATGGAGAGACTAGTCACCATGATGGAGAGATGAGTCACCATGATGGAGAGACGAGTCACCATGATGGAGAGACGAGTCACCATGATGGAGAGACTAGTCACCATGTGGCCATGATGGAGAGACGAGTCACCATGATAGAGAGACTAGTCACCATGTGGCCATGATGGAGAGACCTGTCCCCATGTGGCCATGATGGAGAGACTAGTCACCATGATGGAGAGACTAGTCACCATGATGTATAGACTAGTCACCATGTGGTCATGATGGAGAGACCTGTCACCATGTGGCCATGATGGAGAGACTAGTCACCAGGATGGAGAGACTAGTCACCATGATGGATAGACTAGTCACCATGTGGTCATGATGGAGAGACGAGTCACCATGATGGAGAGACGAGTCACCATGATGGAGAGATGAGTCACCATGATGGAGAGACGAGTCACCATGTGGCCTTGATGGATAGACAAGTCACCATGTGTCCTTGATGGAGAGACGAGTCACCATGTGGCCATGATGGAGAGACTAGTCACCATGTGGCCTTGATGGAGAGACGAGTCGCCATGTGGCATTGATGGAGAGGCTAGTCACCATGATGGAGAGACTAGTCACCATGTGGCCATGATGGAGAGACTAGTTACCATGTGGCCATGATGGAGAGACTAGTTACCATGTGGCCATGATGGAGAGACTAGTCACCATGTGGCCATGATGGAGAGACTAGTCACCGTGATAGAGAGACTAGTCACCATTATGGAGAGACTAGTCACCATGCTGGAGAGACTAGTCACCATGTGGCCATGATGGAGAGACGAGTCACCATGTGCCCATGATGGAGAGACTAGTCACCATGTGGCAATGATGGAGAGACTAGTTGCCATGATGGAGAGACTAGTCACCATGTGGCAATGATGGAGAGACGAGTCACCATGATGGAGAGACGAGTCACCATGTGGCCATGATGGAGAGACTAGTTGCCATGATGGAGAGACGAGTCACCATGATGGAGAGACGAGTCACCATGTGGCCATGATGGAGAGACTAGTTGCCATGATGGAGAGACGAGTCACCATGATGGAGAGACTATTTGCCATGTGGCCATGATGGAGAGACTAGTCACCATGTTGCCATGATGGAGAGACTTGTCACCATGATGGAGAGACGAGTCACCATGTGGCCATGATGGAGAGACTAGTTGCCATGATGGAGAGACGAGTCACCATGATGGAGAGACTAGTCACCATGATGGAGAGACTAGTCACCATGTGGCCATGATGGAGAGACTATTTGCCATGTGGCCATGATGGAGAGACTAGTCACCATGTTGCCATGATGGAGAGACTTGTCACCATGATGGAGAGACGAGTCACCATGTGGCCATGATGGAGAGACTAGTTGCCATGATGGAGAGACGAGTCACCATGATGGAGAGACTAGTTGCCATGGGGCCATGATGGAAAGACTAGTCACCATGATGGAGAGACTAGTCACCATGATGGATAGACTAGTTACCATGATGGAGAGACTAGTCACCATGATGGAGAGACTAGTCACCATGTGGCCATGATGGAGAGACTAGTCACCATGTGGACATGATGGATAAACTAGTCACCATGTGGCCATGATGAAGAGACTATTCACCATGATGGAGAGACGAGTCACCATGATGGAGAGATGAGTCACCATGATGGAGAGACTAGTCACCATGTGGCCATGATGGAGAGACGAGTCACCATGATAGAGAGACTAGTCACCATGTGGCCATGATGGAGAGACCTGTCACCATGTGGCCATGATGGAGAGACTAGTCACCATGATGGAGAGACTAGTCACCATGATGGATAGACTAGTCACCATGTGGTCATGATGGAGAGACCTGTCACCATGTGGCCATGATGGAGAGACTAGTCACCATGATGGAGAGACTAGTTGCCATGTGGCCTTGATGGAGAGACTAGTCACCATGTGGCCATCATGAAGAGACTAGTCACCATGATGGAGAGACGAGTCACCATGATGGAGAGACGAGTCACCATGATGGAGAGACTAGTCACCATGATGGAGAGATGAGTCACCATGATGGAGAGACGAGTCACCATGATGGAGAGACGAGTCACCATGATGGAGAGACTAGTCACCATGTGGACATGATGGATAAACTAGTCACCATGTGGCCATGATGGAGAGACTAGTCACCATGATGGAGAGACTAGTCACCATGATGTATAGACTAGTCACCATGTGGTCATGATGGAGAGACCTGTCACCATGTGGCCATGATGGAGAGACAAGTCACCATGATGGAGAGACTAGTCACCATGATGGATAGACTAGTCACCATGTGGTCATGATGGAGAGACGAGTCACCATGATGGAGAGACGAGTCACCATGATGGAGAGATGAGTCACCATGATGGAGAGACGAGTCACCATGTGGCCTTGATGGATAGACGAGTCACCATGTGTCCTTGATGGAGAGACGAGTCACCATGTGGCCACTAGTCACCATGATGGAGAGACTAGTCACCATGTGGCCATGATGGAGAGACTAGTCACCATGTGGACATGATGGATGAACTAGTCACCATGTGGCCATGATGGAGAGACTAGTCACCATGATGGAGAGACTAGTCACCATGATGTATAGACTAGTCACCATGTGGTCATGATGGAGAGACCTGTCACCATGTGGCCATGATGGAGAGACTAGTCACCATGATGGAGAGACTAGTCACCATGATGGATAGACTAGTCACCATGTGGTCATGATGGAGAGACGAGTCACCATGATGGAGAGACGTGTCACCATGATGGAGAGATGAGTCACCATGTGGCCTTGATGGAGAGACGAGTCACCATGTGGCCTTGATGGAGAGACGAGTCACCATGTGTCCTTGATGGAGAGACGAGTCACCATGTGGCCATGATGGAGAGACTAGTCACCATGTGGCCTTGATGGAGAGACGAGTCACCATGTGGCCTTGATGGAGAGGCTAGTCACCATGATGGAGAGACTAGTCACCATGTGGCCATGATGGAGAGACTAGTTACCATGTGGCCATGATGGAGAGACTAGTTACCATGTGGCCATGATGCTTATTTTGTGTTTACATCCCTGTTAGTGAGCATTTTTCCCTTGCCAAGATAATCCTTCCACCTGACAGGTGTGGCATATCATGAAGCTGATTAAACCGCACGATCATTACACAGGTGCACCTTGTGCAGGGGACAATAAAAGGCCACTAAAATGTAAAAGTTTTGTCATTCAACACAATGCCACAGATCTCTCAAGTTTTGAAGGGAACGTGCAAATTGGCATGCTGACTGCATGAATGTCAACCAGGGCTGTTGCCAAATAATTTAATGTGAATTTCTCTACATTAAGCAGCCTCCAACGTTGTTTTAGAGAATTCGGCAGTACGTCCAACCGGCCTCACAACTGCATGTATGTGTGACGCTGTGTGAGCTAGCGGTTTGCTGATGTCAACGTTGTGAACAGAGTGCCCCATGGTGGCGGTGGTTATGGTACGGGCAGACATAAGCTACGGACAACGAACACCAATTGCATTTTATCTATGGCATGAATTTAAAATATTGATGGGAGACTATGTTACAGAGGAGTGTAAATGCTTTTTAAAAAAAATGCTGGATCATGTTGTATTGTATTGTTGTATGTTTTAATTCTGTAATGTATTGATTGTTGATGCCTTCTTGGTCAGGTCTCCCTTGAAAAAGAGACTCTGGATCTCAGTGTGCTTTTCTTGGTTAGATAAAGGTTAAAAAAAAAAAAAATATATATATATATATATATATATATATATATATATATATATATATATATATATATATATATATATATATATATATATGAATGCACAAAAATACCATAACATGATCCTGAGGCCCCCCCCCCCCCAAAAAAAAAGAAATTCTCCATTCACCCAAGTCACAGACTGTTTTCTCTGCTACCGCACGGCAAGCGGTACCGGAGTACCAAGTCTAGGTCCAAGAGGCTCCTTTTAACAGGTTCTACCCCCAAACCATAAGACTGCTGAACAATTAATCAAATGGCCACCCGGACTATTTACATTCACACCCCCCCCCCCCCCCCCTCCCCTCCATTATGATTTGACAATGTTTCTTATCTGTGCATAGTTACTTTAGCCCTACGTGCACAAGTTATCTTAACTAACCTGTACCCCTGCACCTTTACTCGGCACCTGTTCCCCCTGTATATAGCCCCGTTATTGTTATTTTATTGTGTTACTTTTATTACATTTTAGCTTTAGTTTATTTAGTAAATATTTGATTTAACTCTATTTCTTGAACTGCACTGTTGGTTAAAGGGCTTGTAAAGTAATCATTTCACTGTGAGGTCTACTACACCTGTTGTATTCATCATTTCACTGTGAGGTCTACTACACCTGTTGTATTCAGCATTTCACTGTGAGGTCTACTACACCTGTTGTATTCAGCATTTCACTGTGAGGTCTACTACAACTGTTGTATTCAGCATTTCACTGTAAGGTCTAGTACACCTGTTGTATTCATCATTTCACTGTAAGGTCTACTACACCTGTTGTATTCAGCATTTCACTGTAAGGTCTACTACACCTGTTGTATTCAGCATTTCACTGTAAGGTCTACTACACCTGTTGTATTCATCATTTCACTGTAAGGTCTACTACACCTGTTGTATTCAGCATTTCACTGTGAGGTCTACTACACCTGTTGTATTCAGCATTTCACTGTGAGGTCTACTACACCTGTTGTATTCAGCATTTCATTGTGAGGTCTACTACACCTGTTGTATTCAGCATTTCACTGTGAGGTCTACTACACCTGTTGTATTCAGCATTTCATTGTGAGGTCTACTACACCTGTTGTATTCAGCATTTCACTGTGAGGTCTACTACACCTGTTGTATTCAGCATTTCACTGTAGGGTCTACTACACCTGTTGTATTCATCATTTCACTGTGAGGTCTACTACACCTGTTGTATTCATCATTTCACTGTGAGGTCTACTACACCTGTTGTATTCATCATTTCACTGTAAGGTCTACTACACCTGTTGTATTCAGCATTTCACTGTGAGGTCTACTACACCTGTTGTATTCATCATTTCACTGTAAGGTCTACTACACCTGTTGTATTCATCATTTCACTGTAAGGTCTACTACACCTGTTGTATTCAGCATTTCACTGTAAGGTCTACTACACCTGTTGTATTCAGCATTTCACTGTAAGGTCTACTACACCTGTTGTGTTCAGCATTTCACTGTAAGGTCTACTACACCTGTTGTATTCAGCATTTCACTGTAAGGTCTACTACATCTGTTGTATTCAGCATTTCACTGTAAGGTCTACTACACCTGTTGTATTCAGCATTTCACTGTGAGGTCTACTACACCTGTTGTATTCAGCATTTCACTGTAAGGTCTACTACACCTGTTGTATTCAGCATTTCACTGTGAGGTCTACTACACCTGTTGTATTCAGCATTTCACTGTAAGGTCTACTACACCTGTTGTATTCAGCATTTCACTGTAAGGTCTACTACACCTGTTGTATTCAGCATTTCACTGTAAGGTCTACTACACCTGTTGTATTCAGCATTTCACTGTCAGGTCTACTACACCTGTTGTATTCAGCATTTCACTGTAAGGTCTACTACACCTGTTGTATTCAGCATTTCACTGTAAGGTCTACTACACCTGTTGTATTCAGCATTTCACTGTAAGGTCTACTACACCTGTTGTACTCAGCATTTCACTGTAAGGTCTACTACACCTGTTGTATTCAGCATTTCACTGTAAGGTCTACTACACCTGTTGTATTCAGCATTTCACTGTAAGGTCTACTACACCTGTTGTATTCAGCATTTCACTGTAAGGTCTACTACACCTGTTGTATTCAGCATATCACTGTACGGTCTAGTACACCTGTTGTATTCAGCATTTCACTGTGAGGTCTACTACACCTGTTGTATTCAGCATTTCACTGTAAGGTCTACTACACCTGTTGTATTCAGCATTTCACTGTACGGTCTAGTACACCTGTTGTATTCAGCATTTCACTGTGAGGTCTACTACACCTGTTGTATTCAGCATTTCACTGTAAGGTCTACTACACCTGTTGTATTCAGCATTTCACTGTGAGGTCTACTACACCTGTTGTATTCAGCATTTCACTGTGAGGTCTACTACACCTGTTGTATTCAGCATTTCACTGTACGGTCTAGTACACCTGTTGTATTCAGCATTTCACTGTGAGGTCTACTACACCTGTTGTATTCAGCATTTCACTGTAAGGTCTACTACACCTGTTGTATTCAGCATTTCACTGTGAGGTCTACTACACCTGTTGTATTCAGCATTTCACTGTGAGGTCTACTACACCTGTTGTATTCAGCATTTCACTGTAAGGTCTACTACACCTGTTGTATTCAGCATTTCACTGTGAGGTCTACTACACCTGTTGTATTCAGCATTTCACTGTAAGGTCTACTACACCTGTTGTATTCAGCATTTCACTGTGAGGTCTATTACACCTGTTGTATTCAGCATTTCACTGTAAGGTCTACTACACCTGTTGTATTCAGCATTTCACTGTAAGGTCTACTACACCTGTTGTATTCAGCATTTCACTGTGAGGTCTACTACACCTGTTGTATTCAGCATTTCACTGTAAGGTCTACTACACCTGTTGTATTCAGCATTTCACTGTGAGGTCTATTACACCTGTTGTATTCAGCATTTCACTGTAAGGTCTACTACACCTGTTGTATTCAGCATTTCACTGTAAGGTCTACTACACCTGTTGTACTCATCATTTCACTGTAAGGTCTACTACACCTGTTGTATTCAGCATTTCACTGTGAGGTCTACTACACCTGTTGTATTCAGCATTTCACTGTAAGGTCTACTACACCTGTTGTACTCATCATTTCACTGTAAGGACTACCTACACCTGTTGTTCTCATCATTTCACTGTAAGGTCTACTACACCTGTTGTACTCATCATTTCACTGTAAAGACTACCTACACCTGTTGTACTCGGCGCATGTGACAAATAAAGTTTGATTTGTTTTGAAATCCATAGAGCCTAATGGTTTAAAATGACTGATTTCTTCATATGAACTGTAACTCAGTAAAATCAATGAAATGGTTTGCTTGTTGTGTCAGTATACTAATTAGATTAATAAATATATTTCAACATAATAATCAAACAACTCAAGGTATTTTATTCAAATAATATAGTGGTACAGAAATTCACAAAATCATTAAATCGCTTTATTTTATAACATAATGTTTAGGAGTCGGGATTTGGGACAGCCACCTCTCCAGAGAAATAGTTGTATAAACGATGTACTGATATTAATTGAACAATATGTTATTGTTATTGCATTAGAACATATGATTATTGTAAATAGATGTCCCAATTTTGGAGAATTAAAGATCTGGGATCCTAACCACTTACAAATTCACAAAATGTTGAATTTGTAATATATCGTACGAATTGGATGACGCAGTACACCATTTTACACATATTTGGGCTTGTGAGCACTACTTTAAAAACGACTGACTAAAATTATACTCTTTAAGCATCACTTTAACTGTTAAAAAAAATATATATATATTTTGGGGGGGGGGTGGTAGTTGGACTGCAATTTGCACCACTTCAGTAGAATCACCCAGATAGGGAATAGGGTGGTATTTGTGACCCAGTAGACAGTGATGGACATCCATTCACTGCCAGCGTGACCTCTGGGTAATTATGTTATACAGACCAGCTCACAGCTAACATCTATACAATGGCTGCCTGCTGGCCTCCTATCCTCCGCCCTCCTCTCTCCCAGCAGACCTAGGTTCAAATACGATAAAAAAAAAGGGTTTGCTTTAGCCTGCCTGGTGTGTCAGGTGTGGCACTTTTGGGGACTTTTCAATCGATTCTGTTGCAACAGGTAAACTCTATGAAGAATACCTGTAGTATCTGAAATGATTTAGGATTGTACTTGCACCCAGGTGTGTACTGGCCTTCCTCCCTCTAGTCGATACTCTGACAGACTAGATAGAGCAAATTAGTTTGGTTTTGTAAAGGGTGTGACCGAAGACCCTTTTCAACACCCCCTTTAAAAAAAAAAATCAATACAAAGAATCCAATGAAAAGAAATGAAAAAAACACAATGTTGAGTTTTTTTTTTTATGATCTTTTTTCTCTCCTTCCTGCGGTGTCTTGCATAACTTCCTTCTCACAGGATGTCGTGCCTTTCGGTTCACCTCCCCCCCGTTCTGTTCTTTATCCGCCGAACACCTCAGAGTTCAGATGAGAGGTTAAAATGGCTGTCGGCTGGTCGCCGGGTCACTGGGCCCAGAGGGACTGACTGACTGTCTCATCGTGATTTCACCCCCGTGTTAACAACGTCTGCGTAAACGCTAACACGCCAACGGCTCCGGACACCGGTTGTGGCAGGGATGGGCGGGATTGATTTTCAGACTAGGACTGAATAAAAAAATAATAGGGACAATCATTCTCCTGATCAACTTATTTTAATAACGGTCACTGATTAATCAAAAGTAAACAACTAAACTGTCAAACAGAAAAATATTATGTCTTAGAAACCTGAATATTATTTATTTCAGTCAACATTTTACAGTTATTTGTATGAACATTGAAAGGGAAAGTGGTTGTAGCCTTGTAGTGGATAATATTAAAACCAACTATTTTATTGGCCCGATCACTGGGGGGCATAAGGGGCCATCCAATAAAAACCTCATACTGTCTTTTGCATGTTAATTCCTCTACCACTTCCTCCTCTCCTCTTCTTCCCCCTCTCTCCTCTCTTCTTCCCCCTCTCTCCTCCTCCTCTTCCCCCTCTCGCTCCTCTCTCCTCCTCCTCTTCCCCCTCTCTCCTCCTCCTCTTCCCCCTCTCTCTCTCTCCTCCTCCTCTTCCCCCTCTCTCTCCTCTTCTTCCCCCTCTCTCTCCTCTTCTTCCCCATCTCTCTCCTCTTCCCCTCTCTCTACTCTCTTCTCCTTCTCTTCTCCTTCTCGTCCCCCTCTCGCTCCTCTCCTCTTCCCCCTCTCTTCCCCTCTCTCTCTCTCCTCTCTTCTCCTCCTCTTCCCCTCTCTCTCCTCTCTTCTCCTCCTCTTCCCCCTCTCTTCTCCTCTCTTCTCCTCTCCCTCTTCTCCTCCTCTCTTCCCCCTCTCTTCTCCTCCTCTTCCCCCTCTCTTCTCCTCTCTTCTCCTCTCCCTCTTCTCCTCCTCTCTTCCCCCTCTCTTCTCCTCCTCTTCCCCCTCTCTTCTCCTCCTCTTCCCCCCTCTCTTCTCCTCCTCTTCCCCTTCTCTTCCCCTCTCTCCTCTCTCTTCTCTCCTCCTCTTCCCCCTCTCTTCTCTCCTCCTCTTCCCCCTCTCTTCTCCTCTCCTCTTCCCCCTCTCTTCTCCTCTCCATTCGCTCAATTAAAAAAAAAAAAAAAAATATGGACAAAATATAACCCAGAATAAATTAAAGCTGTCATTGTACCAAATTAAGGGCTGTTTTTTTTTCTCTCTCTCTCTAAAATTCCACACGTTGGTGCTATTTTCTTGGCGAGGAGGTATCACACCATGTTTAAGTAACATTAATTGTACCCAGCATATGTAACCGACCCAACCCTTTCAGCACTACCAGCCAGCTATAATTGGACATTTGTAAGTGTAGTGCATGCATCGTTCTACTTGGCGAGCAGGCAAATAGCACTCTATCAATTATCATCACAGCTGTTGCTGCAGGGACATTTTTTTTTCTGTTATTTTGTTCTTAATTAACCCTTGTTTTAAATGTGTGAAACGCTGCCTGCCATCACCGCACAGACCGACAAAAAAGGGAGGGAAGTTGGTTTTTCTGAGGAAAGGGACAAAAAAAAACATTAGTGTTTACATTTGAGGAAAAGCTACTGCACGTTGAATTAGAGTGATGATACGTAAAGAGCAGCAAAGGACAACACTATGTTTTCACTTCGGTTGTCTTACAACAAAAATCTAATTGCACTTATCTTTGGTGGCATTTGATTTTGATGTGGACTTGAATAATACAACAGGGTTCCAGGCTGAATAATACAACAGGGTTCCAGTCTTATAGTCTGAATAATACAACAGGGTTCCAGTCTGCATAATACAACAGGGTTCCAGTCTGCATAATACAACAGGATTCCAGTCTGAATAATACAACAGGGTTCCAGTCTGAATAATACAACAGGGTTCCAGGCTGAATAATACAACAGGGTTCCAGGCTGAATAATACAACAGGGTTCCAGTCTGAATAATACAACAGGGTTCCAGACTGAATAATACAACAGGGTTCCAGACTGAATAATACAACAGGGTTCCAGACTGAATAATACAACAGGGTTCCAGGCTGAATAATACAACAGGGTTCCAGACTGAATAATACAACAGGGTTCCAGTCTGAATAATACAACAGGGTTCCAGGCTGAATAATACAACAGGGTTCCAGTCTGAATAATACAACAGGGTTCCAGGCTGAATAATACAACAGGGTTCCAGGCTGAATAATACAACAGGGTTCCAGTCTGAATAATACAACAGGGTTCCAGACTGAATAATACAACAGGGTTCCAGTCTGCATAATACAACAGGATTCCAGTCTGAATAATACAACAGGGTTCCAGTCTGAATAATACAACAGGGTTCCAGTCTGAATAATACAACAGGGTTCCAGACTGAATAATACAACAGGGTTCCAGACTGAATAATACAACAGGGTTCCAGACTGAATAATACAACAGGGTTCCAGTCTGAATAATACAACAGGGTTCCAGTCTGAATAATACAACAGGGTTCCAGACTGAATAATACAACAGGGTTCCAGTCTGAATAATACAACAGGGTTCTAGACTGAATAATACAACAGGGTTCCAGACTGAATAATACAACAGGGTTCCAGACTGAATAATACAACAGGGTTCCAGTCTGAATAATACAACAGGGTTCCAGTCTGAATAATACAACAGGGTTCCAGTCTGAATAATACAACAGGGTTCCAGTCTGAATAATACAACAGGGTTCCAGTCTGAATAATACAACAGGGTTCCAGTCTGAATAATACAACAGGGTTCCAGACTGAATAATACAACAGGGTTCCAGTCTGAATAATACAACAGGGTTCCAGTCTGAATAATACAACAGGGTTCCAGACTGAATAATACAACAGGGTTCCAGTCTTCTAGTCTGAATAATACAACAGGGTTCCAGGCTGAATAATACAACAGGGTTCCAGACTGAATAATACAACAGGGTTCCAGTCTGAATAATACAACAGGGTTCCAGTCTGAATAATACAACAGGGTTCCAGACTGAATAATACAACAGGGTTCCAGTCTTCTAGTCTGAATAATACAACAGGGTTCCAGTCTGAATAATACAACAGGGTTCCAGTCTGAATAATACAGCAGGGTTCCAGTCTGAATAATACAACAGGGTTCCAGTCTGAATAATACAACAGGGTTCCAGTCTGAATAATACAGCAGGGTTCCAGTCTGAATAATACAACAGGATTCCAGTCTGAATAATACAACAGGATTCCAGTCTGAATAATACAACAGGGTTCCAGGCTGAATAATACAGCAGGGTTCCAGACTTCTAGTCTGAATAATACAACAGGGTTCCAGGCTGAATAATACAGCAGGGTTCCAGACTTCTAGTCTGAATAATACAACAGGGTTCCAGTCTTCTAGTCTGAATAATACAACAGGGTTCCAGTCTTCTAGTCTGAATAATACAACAGGGTTCCAGTCTGAATAATACAACAGGGTTCCAGACTGAATAATACAACAGGGTTCCAGTCTTATAGTCTGAATAATACAACAGGGTTCCAGTCTTCTAGTCTGAATAATACAACAGGGTTCCAGTCTTCTAGTCTGAATAATACAACAGGGTTCCAGTCTGAATAATACAACAGGGTTCCAGTCTGAATAATACAACAGGGTTCCAGTCTGAATAATACAACAGGGTTCCAGACTTCTAGTCTGAATAATACAACAGGGTTCCAGTCTGAATAATACAGCAGGGTTCCAGACTTCTAGTCTGAATAATACAACAGGGTTCCAGGCTGAATAATACAGCAGGGTTCCAGACTTCTAGTCTGAATAATACAACAGGGTTCCAGTCTTCTAGTCTGAATAATACAACAGGGTTCCAGTCTTCTAGTCTGAATAATACAACAGGGTTCCAGTCTGAATAATACAACAGGGTTCCAGGCTGAATAATACAACAGGGTTCCAGGCTGAATAATACAACAGGGTTCCAGACTAAATAATACAACAGGGTTCCAGTATGTGTGAGGCTCACATTGTCATACGTCTCTAAAATTGATAACCAAAATCTATCAGGAAGCACTAACATCACTCATAACCTTAATGTCAACTATAATCCCTTTTATTGAGTCTGTGAGAACTAAGTTGCTTAAACAGAACCATAATTTCATTGAAGAGGCTAAAATCGATGTGAATCCTTTCGTTACTACTCTTAATGTCTGGGTCACTGCACATTGCCTTTGTCTCCATTGAATACGATGAGGATGAAGAGGCTGTGACGGAAATGACCAAACAACTCGGTCCTTGACATGGTGAATTGATGACATTCCGGTGTGGCCATTACAATTACTTTCAGTTGGCTGACACTTTTATGGCTCTCGGCTCCTCCCCTCCCTCTGTCCTCCCCTGTTGTCGTCCTTGTTGGTTCCTGAAAGATTTCCAAATCTCCAATATTCAATAATTCACAGCAGGTCCACGCTGGTCATGGGGGGTTGGCAGGGTGGGGCTTATCCGATGGTATCTATTCAGGCATATGTTAGAGCAGCCAACAACAGGTCACTAGCTCATTCTCTATGTACCCCATTGTGACATCACTGCTCCAGATGACACCACATTAGCCTGGCTCAGCTAATCATTATGATTCAATGGGTGTTAGCCTCTTCGTTTCTGTAGTTCGCCATCTTGCTTCCCGTACAGTTCAGCTTCCTACACAGTGGAATCCTGCACAAGGTTGCAAGATTCCTGAAATATTTCACAAATTCCCTTGCTTTTTTTTTTCAGAGATTCCAGTTGAAGAATTCCAGGCTGTTAGATTCTCTCACAGCTTATTCCCTACTATTTCCCAAACTGGGAATTGTGGGTATAAGTGTTTATTGTACCTGTTCTCTAAACCTCCTGGTAAGATAGGATTCCCTATAGTGCACTACTTTAGACCAGAGCCCTATTCCCTATATAGTGCACTACTTTTGACCCCATAAAGGGAAGAGGGTGCCATTTGGGATTCACCCCTGGGTTGTGATAGGCTGAACAAATGTGCTCCCGAGTGGCGCAGAGGTTTTCTACAAATACATTTACTAACTAAATACATTTAAAAAAAAATAAAAACAAAAAACTGTAAATAAAAAAAAACATGAATAAGATGAAGAAATAAAAGTAAGAAGTAATTAAAGAATGACAGAGTTTTTAGCTTCCTAAAGTAAAATATCAATAGCGAGACTATATACAGGGGGTACCGGTTCAGAGTCAATGTGGAGGCTATATACAGGGGGTACTGGTACAGAGTCAATGTGGAGGCTATATACAGGGGGAACCGGTACAGAGTCAATGTGGAGGCTATATACAAGGGGTACCGGTACAGAGTCAATGTGGAGGCTATATACAGGGGGTACCGGTTCAGAGTCAATGTGGAGGCTATATACAGGGGGTACCGGTACAGAGTCAATGTGGAGGCTATATACAGGGTGTTACGGTACAGAGTCAATGTGGAGGCTATATACAGGGGGTACCGGTTCAGAGTCAATGTGGAGGCTATATACAGGGGGAACCGGTACAGAGTCAATGTGGAGGCTATATACAGGGGGTACCGGTACAGAGTCAATGTGGAGGCTATATACAGGGTGTTACGGTACAGAGTCAATGTGGAGGCTATATACAGGGGGTACCGGTACAGAGTCAATGTGGGGACTATATACAGGGTGAACCGGTACAGAGTCAATGTGGAGGCTGTATACAGGGGGTACCGGTACAGAGTCAATGTGGAGGCTATATACAGGGGGTACCGGTTCAGAGTCAATGTGGAGGCTATATACAGGGGGAACCGGTACAGAGTCAATGTGTAGGCTATATACAGGGGGTACCGGTACAGAGTCAATGTGGAGGCTATATACAGGGTGTTACGGTACAGAGTCAATGTGGAGGCTATATACAGGGGGTACCGGTACAGAGTCAATGTGGGGACTATATACAGGGTGAACCGGTACAGAGTCAATGTGGAGGCTGTATACAGGGGGTACCGGTACAGAGTCAATGTGGAGGCTATATACAGGGGGTACCGGTACAGAGTCAATGTGGAGACTATATACAGGTGGTACGGTACAGAGTCAATGTGGAGGCTATATACAGGGGGTACCGGTACAGAGTCAATGTGGAGACTATATACAGGGGGAACCGATACAGAGTCAATGTGGAGGCTATATACAGGGGGTACTGGTACAGAGTCAATGTGGAGGCTATATACAGGGGGTACCGATACAGAGTCAATGTGGAGGCTATATACAGGGGGAACCGATACAGAGTCAATGTGGAGGCTATATACAGGTGGTACGGTACAGAGTCAATGTGGAGGCTATATTTATTTTATTTTTTATTTCGCCTACCTGGTTAAATAAAGGTAAGTTGAGAACAAGTTCTCATTTACAATTGCGACCTGGCCAAGATAAAGCAAAGCAGTTCGACACATTCAACGACCCAGAGTTACACATGGAGTAAAACAAACATACAGTCAATAATACAGTATAAACAAGTCTATATACGATGTGAGCAAATGAGGTGAGATAAGGGAGGTAAAGGCAAAAAGGCCATGGTGGCAAAGTAAATACAATATAGCAAGTAAAACACTGGAATGGTAGATTTGCAGTGGAAGAATGTGCAAAGTAGAAATAAAAATAATGGGGTGCAAAGGAGCAAAATAAATAAATAAATTAAATACAGTAGGGAAAGAGGTAGTTGTTTGGGCTAAATTATAGGTGGGCTATGTACAGGTGCAGTAATCTGTGAGCTGCTCTGACAGTTGATGAATAGGAAGCCATTTGATTATCTGTTCAGGAGTCTTATGGCTTAGGGGGTAGAAGCTGTTTAGAAGCCTCTTGGACCTAGACTTGGCGCTCCGTTTGCCATGCGGTAGCAGAGGGAACAGTCCATGACTAGAGTGGCTGGAGTCTTTGACCATGTTTAGGGCCTATATGTGTTATTATGCCTGGTCTTGAGGTTTAGCCATCTGACAGTTGTTATCTTTCCCTTGTTGTGGACTTAAGCCCCTGGTACCGCCCAAGCAAAACAAGAACAAAAACACAAACGTCATGTGTTGGGTATTACTTTAATACCAGATCACACAACTGGGGATTTACATCACACATAAACGACTTATCCCACATAGCTCAAATCGAACGTACCTTTTTTTGTACCATAAAATGATCTGTCTTCAAAATCGGCTCAGCGTTTCCCTCTTGGTAGGAAGCCTGCTGATAAATAAATAAATAAATAAATGCAATGCGACTTAAAACATGGAAAATGTTATTGTCTGTCTGTCTCCGCGTGGCTAAATATGAAAATAATAATAATAATAATTGATGCTTGCTTTAACATACTATATTAGCTCATGGAGTGATGATGATCATGAAGATGAAGATGGACCCGTATTTAAATCCTTCAATATGGAGATGATATTTTCCAAAATACAGACCAGGAGTCCGAGGTTAGTTTACTGGAGGGAGGAACACACACAGACCAGGAGACCGAGGTTAGTTTACTGGAGGTAGGAACACAGACAGACCAGGAGACCGAGGTTAGTTTACTGGAGGGAGGAACACAGAGAGACCAGGAGAATGAGGTTAGTTTACTGGAGGGAGGAACACAGACAGACCAGGAGACCGAGGTTAGTTTACTGGAGGGAGGAACACAGACAGACCAGGAGACCGAGGTTAGTTTACTGGAGGGGGGGAACACAGACAGACCAGGAGAATGAGGTTAGTTTACTGGAGGTAGGAATACAGACAGACCAGGAGACCGAGGTTAGTTTACTGGAGGGAGGAACACAGACAGACCAGGAGACCGAGGTTAGTTTACTGGAGGGAGGAACACAGACAGACCAGGAGACCGAGGTTAGTTTACTGGAGGGGGGGAACACAGACAGACCAGGAGAATGAGGTTAGTTTACTGGAGGGAGGAACACAGACAGACCAGGAGACCGAGGTTAGTTTACTGGAGGGAGGAACACAGACAGACCAGGAGACCGAGGTTAGTTTACTGGAGGGGGGGAACACAGACAGACCAGGAGAATGAGGTTAGTTTACTGGAGGTAGGAATACAGACAGACCAGGAGACCGAGGTTAGTTTACTGGAGGGAGGAACACAGACAGACCAGGAGACCGAGGTTAGTTTACTGGAGGGAGGAACACAGACAGACCAGGAGACCGAGGTTAGTTTACTGGAGGGGGGGAACACAGACAGACCAGGAGAATGAGGTTAGTTTACTGGAGGTAGGAATACACAGAAGGGTTGAGCATCGCAGCATCGCAACATGAAGCCATTAGACCAGTACAGAGGGCAGTGAATGTCATTGGATTGATCTGTAGAACCTCCACACCGGCCACTTTGTCACAACAGATAAAAGGCACCTCTCTGTCAGGGCTGACTGAGTCTCAGGGGTGGAGTGGGCTTCCATGAGTCCCCAATGGCAGCCTAGGGCACTAATATAGAGAACAGGGTGCCATTTGGGATGTCGGCCTCTATGAACTCCTCGCTGAACTCTTCACTGGCTTAATCAGGAATCAATAGCACTCTCAGGCAGCTCACCAACCAGGGGGGCTGTATCTGTCACAGCTCTGTCATAGCCCAGCTTTTGTCCTGCATTAGCTAACGCTAGCGGCAGACCAGGGTTCAACTACAACACGAAATCGTTTCAAATACTTTATTTGTGCTGGATTTAGCCGGCCTGTCTTAATGGTACCAATAGAACAGTCCCAAAAAGCTGCAAACCACACCCATCATGCATGCCAAGCAGGCTTTAACAAACTCTCAAAGTATTTGAGAGATTTCGAATAGCATTTGAACCCAGGTCTGGTTAGAATTAGCTCCAGGTCTGGTTAGTGTTAGCTCCAGGTCTGGTTAGTGTTAGCTCCAGGTCTGGTCAGTGTTAGCTCCAGGTCTGGTCAGTGTTAGCTCCAGGTCTGGTCAGTGTTAGCTCCAGGTCTGGTCAGTGTTAGCTCCAGGTCTGGTCAGTGTTAGCTCCAGGTCTGGTCAGAGTTAGCTCCAGGTCTGGTCAGAGTTAGCTCCAGGTCTGGTCAGAGTTAGCTCCAGGTCTGGTCAGAGTTAGCTCCAGGTCTGGTCAGAGTTAGCTCCAGGTCTGGTCAGAGTTAGCTCCAGGTCTGGTCAGAGTTAGCTCCAGGTCTGGTTAGAGTTAGCTCCAGGTCTGGTTAGTGTTAGCTCCAGGTCTGGTTAGTGTTAGCTCCAGGTCTGGTTAGAGTTAGCTCCAGGTCTGGTTAGAGTTAGCTCCAGGTCTGGTTAGAGTTAGCTCCAGGTCTGGTTAGTGTTAGCTCCAGGTCTGGTTAGTGTTAGCTCCAGGTCTGGTTAGTGTTAGCTCCAGGTCTGGTCAGAGTTAGCTCCAGGTCTGGTTAGTGTTAGCTCCAGGTCTGGTTAGAGTTAGCCCCAGGTCTGGTTTTTAAATGTAATTTTACTGCTTGCGTTAGTTACTTGATGTGGAATAGAGTTCCATGTAGTCATGGCTCTATGTAGTACTGTGGAATAGAGTTCCATGTAGTCATGGCTCTATGTAGTACTGTAGGATAGAGTTCCATGTAGTCATGGCTCTATGTAGTGTAGCGGTAATTATTAGAGAGGGGTAAAGAAAGATTTTTTTAGGGCGCCAGGCAGGTATTAACCATGCCGAAAGGAAAAGAGTAGAATAGAGAGAACCACTACCAGACCCACACACATCAGCAGAAGAGACTGCCTAGAGTGTAGCCTGTTTACCAGATAGCCAGTGGAGAGAAAAGAGAATACACACCATATAAAACCCACATCACAGCACAGGGGTAACCCCAACAAGAATACCTAATACAATAATACTAATACTAATAATGGCAGAGCAATTCAACAGCAACTTCAGGAAAGAACGAACCCAGTCATCAACAGAGGATTTGCAATAATCTGTATTCCTTTCTAGTGGATGAGTGCAGAGGGTATGAATGTGGGGGGTGTTCATCGACACAACAAAGGCCTTAAAAATGTCCACAGTCTTCTCGGCCACATGTCATTAGTACATCTCAATACAGTTCACATAACAATACACAACTTGCAAACAACCTCCCTTTTAACTAAAATGTCCAAATACTTCTGGCAGGGCAATAATAGTCCAGCTCTAATGAACTTCAATGGGAAGTGCATTGGAAAAATAGAGAGTCTGTTGCAGGGTAAAGCACTGGAACGATAGAGGGAAGAGAAAAAGAGAAAGAGAACAAGAGAGATCTTAGCTGTGGTCTTCAGGCGTGCAGGTGTACTGTCTGACTGTCCGATGGTTTGTATGTTAAAGCTTCGCAACAATGTTGCTACTAATCCATGCGATCCATAACGGGCGCGGTCCCAAACGAAAACAACCACGACCTAGAGCGATTACACCGATGATTGAGTTAAATACTCTATAAACTACACACGCTGAAAATAAACAAAACTTCTGCAGCACAGCACACACAATCAAACTGTCGCGCCACCAAAGAGCTCCTCCCCAAAGAGCTGAATGAGCTCTCTTTATTTCCTCCTTCCTTACTGCTCATGCGCTCTTAAAGTGGCAGTGCACGGTGAAGGCTCCGTGCAGATTTCGCCACAGTAGTACTGTGGAATAGAGTTCCATGTAGTCATGGCTCTCTGTAGTACTGTAGGATAGAGTTCCATGTAGTCATGTCTCTATGTAGTACTGTGGAATAGAGTTCCATGTAGTCATGTCTCTATGTAGTACTGTGGAATAGAGTTCCATGTAGTCATGGCTCTATGTAGTACTGTGGGATAGAGTTCCATGTAGTCATGGCTCTATGTAGTACTGTGGAATAGAGTTCCATGTAGTCATGGCTCTATGTAGTACTGTGGAATAGAGTTCCATGTAGTCATGGCTCTATGTAGTACTGTGGGATAGAGTCCCATGTAGTCATGGCTCTATGTAGTACTGTGGAATAGAGTTCCATGTAGTCATGGCTCTATGTAGTACTGTGGGATAGAGTCCCATGTAGTCATGGCTCTATGTAGTACTGTGGGATAGAGTCCCATGTAGTCATGGCTCTATGTAGTACTGTGGAATAGAGTTCCATGTAGTTATAGCTCTATGTAGGACTGTGGAATAGAGTTCCATGTAGTCATGGCTCTATGTAGTACTGTGTGCCTCGCATAGTCTGTTCTGGACTAACCAGTTTATTGAACTAGCTCCTGGCTAGCTTGTGTGGAGGAAACACCGTACACCTGGATGGGTCAGAAACATTCCTGAAAGCCAAACCTTCCAGCCGCCCCATGAGTCTCCCGGTCGCAACAGAGACTGGACTCGAACCAGGTTCCCTAGTGGCACTGCGCCACTCGGGATGCTTAAACCTTATCTTAAACCTTGTCTTAAACCTTGTCTTAAACCTTGTCTTAAACCCTGTCTTAAACCTTATCTTAAACCTTGTCTTAAACCTTGTCTTAAACCTTGTCTTAAACCCTGTCTTAAACCTTATCTTAAACCTTGTCTTAAACCTAATCCTTACTGTGTCTCTGGCAGAGTGTTTACTGAGTGGCAGAGGGTTTGCTGAGTGTCAGGGTTTACTGAGTGTCAGAGGGTTTACTGAGTGTCTATGGCAGAGGGTTTACTGAGTGGCAGAGTGAGAGAGAGAGAGAGAGAGAGAGAGAGAGAGAGAGAGAGAGAGAGAGAGAGAGAGAATACCACTCGGAGGCTGACTGGAGAAGATGGGGGGGAATAGTTAGTGGTCTGAATAAATGAATAAATGATGAAGAGACACTGTTGTGATTTTAGAAGCAAACACATTTCTATATAAAATGTATAGATACTAAAAAAACTGCTGTTCGTGAATTATCACTCAATATTTCTATTTACAGGGCCTTCGGCAAATTATTCTGCATCTTGACGTTTTCTACATTTTGTTGCATTGCAGTCTTATTCTAAAACCCGTAACGACATATTGAAAACAGGTTTTATAGACATTTTTGCAAATGTATAAAAAATAAAACAGAAATATCTTATTTAAGTAAGTATTCAGACTCTTTGCTATGAGATTCAAAATTGATCTCAGGTGCATCCTGTTTCCTTTGATCATCCTTGAGATGTTTCTACAACTTGTTTGGAGTCCACCTGTGGTAAATTCAATTGATTGGACATGATTTGGAAAGGCACACACCTGTCTATATAAAGCCTCACAGTTGACAGTGCATCCCAGATTAAAAACCAAGCCATGAGGTTGAAGGAAATGTCCGTAGAGCTCCGAGACAGGATTGTGTCGAGGCACAGATCTTGGGAAGGGTACCAAAACATTTCTGCAGTTTTGAAGGTCCCCAAGAACACAGTGTCCTCCATCATTCTTAAATGGAAGAAGTTTGGAAGCACCAAGACTCTTTCTAGAGCTGGCCGCCTGGTGGTGGCAGAATCATACTGTGGGGATGTTTTTCAGCAGCAGGGACTGGGAGACTAGTCAGGATCGAGACAAAGTACAGAGAGATTCTTGATGAAAACCTGCTCCACAGCGCTCAGGACCTCAGACTGGGGTGAAGGTTCACCTTCCAACAGGACAACAACCCTAAGCACACAGCCAAGACAACGCAGGAGTGGCTTGACGACAAGTCTCTGAATGTCCTTGAGTGGTCCAGCCAGAGCTCGGACTTGAACCCGTTCGAACATCTCTGGAGAGACCTGAAAATAGGTGGGCAGACAACGCTCTCCATCCAACCTGACAGAGCTTGAGAGAATCTGCAGAGAAGAATGTGAGACACTTCTCAAATATCTCAGCCCCAGCCCTAGACATATATCTCAGCCCCTGCCCTAGCCCTATACCTCAGCCCTATATCTCAGCCCTATACCTCAGCCCTATACCTCAGCCCTATAGCCCAGTCCTATACCCCAGCCCCAGCCCCAGCCTTACACCTCAGCCGTATCTATACCTCAGCCCTATACCTCAGCCCTATAACTCAGCCCTATAGCTCAGCTCTATAGCTCAGCTCTATACCTCAGTCCTATACCTCAGGCCTATACCTCAGTCCCATCCCTATCCCTCAGCCCCACCAGCCCCAAGGAGAGGAGGGGAGAGGGGGGGAGAGGGGGGGGAGAGGAGAGGAGGGGAGAGGGGGGGAGAGGGGGGCAGAGGAGAGGAGAGGAGGGGAGGGGGAGGGAGAGGGGGGGAGAGGAGAGGAGAGGAGGGGAGAGGGGGGGAGAGGGGGGAGAGGAGAGGAGAGATTCTCTATTTATTTATTTATTAAGATCCCCATTAGCCGATGTCAATGGCCACATTTTTTTTATTTCACCTTTATTTAACCAGGTAGACCAGATCACCTTTATTTAACCAGGTGGCTAGTGGAGAACACCTTTATTTAACCAGGTGGCTAGTGGAGAACACCTTTATTTAACCAGGTAGGTTGGTTGAGAACAAGTTCTCATTTACAACTGCGACCTGGCCAAGATAAAGCAAAGCACTGTGACACCAACAACAACACAGAGTTACACATGGAATAAACAAACTTACAGTCAATTACACAATAGATTAAGTCTATATACAGTGTGTGTAAATGGCGTGAGGAGGTAAGGCAATAAATAGGCCATAGTAGCAAAGTAATTACAATTTAGCAGATTAACACTGGAGTGATGATGAGCAGATGATGATGTGCAAGTAGATACCGGTGTGCAAAAGAGCAGAAAAGTAAATATAAACAGTATGGGGATGAGGTAGGTAGTTGGATGGGCTGTTTACAGATGGGCTGTATACAGCTTCAGCGATCGGTTAGCTGCTCAGAAAGCTGATGCTTAAAGTTAGTGAGGGAGATATGAGTCTCAAACTTCAGCGATTTTTGCAATTCGTTCCAGTCACTGACAGCAGAGAAATGGAAGAAAAAGCAGCCAAAGGAGGTGTTGGCTTTGGGGACGAACAGTGAGATATACCTGCTGGAGCGCGTGCTACGGGTGGGAGTTGTTATGGTGATCAGTGAGCTTTACCTAGCAAAGACTAAAAGATGAATATGTAGCGAGGGCCAGCCAATGAGAGCATACAGGTCGCAGTGGTGGGTGGTATGTGGGGCTTGGTGACAAAATGGATGGATGGCACTGTGATAGACTGCATCCATTTTGCTGAGTCAGTATAACATCAGACCAGCTGGATGGTGGTTAGTGTAACATCAGACTAGTTGGATGGTGGTCAGTATAACATCAGACCAGCTGGATGGTGGTCAGTATAACATCAGACCAGCTGGATGGTGGTCAGTGTTATGGTGATCAGTGAGCTGAGACAAGGCGGAGCTTTACCTAGCAAAGACTAAAAGATGAATATGTAGCGAGGGCCAGCCAATGAGAGCATACAGGTCGCAGTGGTGGGTGGTATGTGGGGCTTTGGTGACAAAATGGATGGATGGCACTGTGATAGACTGCATCCATTTTGCTGAGTCAGTATAACATCAGACCAGCTGGATGGTGGTTAGTGTAACATCAGACCAGTTGGATGGTGGTCAGTATAACATCAGACCAGCTGGATGGTGGTCAGTATAACATCAGACCAGCTGGATGGTGGTCAAGGTAACATCAGACCAGTTGGATGGTGGTCAGTGTAACATCAGACCAGTTGGATGGTGGTCAGTATAACATCAGACCAGCTGGATGGTGGTCAGTATAACATCAGACCAGTTGGATGGTGGTCAGTGTAACATCAGACCAGCTGGATGGTGGTCAGTGTAACATCAGACCAGTTGGATGGTGGTCAAGGTAACATCAGACCAGTTGGATGGTGGTCAGTATAACATCAGACCAGTTGGATGGTGGTCAGTATAACATCAGACCAGCTGGATGGTGGTCAGTATAACATCAGACCAGTTGGATGGTGGTCAGTATAACATCAGACCAGTTGGATGGTGGTCAGTATAACATCAGACCAGCTGGATGGTGGTCAGTATAACATCAGACCAACTGGATGGTGGTCAGTGTAACATCAGACCAGCTGGA
The DNA here is from genome assembly GCF_057628025.1 of Oncorhynchus mykiss. Taxonomy (NCBI): domain Eukaryota; kingdom Metazoa; phylum Chordata; class Actinopteri; order Salmoniformes; family Salmonidae; genus Oncorhynchus; species Oncorhynchus mykiss. The sequence goes on from NC_143027.1 coordinate 3,027,630, forward strand.
TGGTGGTCAAGATAACATCAGACCAGCTGGATGGTGGTCAGTATAACATCAGACCAGTTGGATGGTGGTCAGTATAACATCAGATCAGCTGGATGGTGGTCAGTATAACATCAGACCAGCTGGATGGTGGTCAGTATAACATCAGACCAGCTGGATGGTGGTCAGTATAACATCAGACCAGCTGGATGGTGGTCAGTATAACATCAGACCAGCTGGATGGTGGTCAGTGTAACATCAGACCAGCTGGATGGTGGTCAAGGTAACATCAGACCAGCTGGATGGTGGTCGGTATAACATCAGACCAGCTGGATGGTGGTCAGTATAACATCAGACCAGTTGGATGGTGGTCAGTATAACATCAGACCAGTTGGATGGTGGTCAGTATAACATCAGACCAGTTGGATGGTGGTCAAGGTAACATCAGACCAGCTGGATGGTGGTCAGTATAACATCAGACCAGTTGGATGGTGGTCAGTGTAACATCAGACCAGTTGGATGGTGGTCAGTATAACATCAGACCAGCTGGATGGTGGTCAGTATAACATCAGACCAGTTGGATGGTGGTCAGTATAACATCAGACCAGTTGGATGGTGGTCAGTATAACATCAGACCAGCTGGATGGTGGTCAGTATAACATCAGACCAACTGGATGGTGGTCAGTGTAACATCAGACCAGCTGGATGGTGGTCAAGATAACATCAGACCAGCTGGATGGTGGTCAGTATAACATCAGACCAGTTGGATGGTGGTCAGTATAACATCAGATCAGCTGGATGGTGGTCAGTATAACATCAGACCAGCTGGATGGTGATCAGTATAACATCAGACCAGCTGCATGGTGGTCAGTATAACATCAGACCAGCTGGATGGTGGTCAGTATAACATCAGACCAGCTGGATGGTGGTCAGTGTAACATCAGACCAGCTGGATGGTGGTCAAGGTAACATCAGACCAGCTGGATGGTGGTCGGTATAACATCAGACCAGCTGGATGGTGGTCAGTATAACATCAGACCAGTTGGATGGTGGTCAGTATAACATCAGACCAGTTGGATGGTGGTCAAGGTAACATCAGACCAGCTGGATGGTGGTCAGTATAACATCAGACCAGTTGGATGGTGGTCAGTGTAACATCAGACCAGCTGGATGGTGGTCAAGGTAACATCAGACCAGTTGGATGGTGGTCAAGGTAACATCAGACCAGCTGGATGGTGGTCAGTATAACATCAGACCAGTTGGATGGTGGTCAGTGTAACATCAGACCAGCTGGATGGTGGTCAGTATAACATCAGACCAGCTGGATGGTGGTCAGTGTAACATCAGACCAGCTGGATGGTGGTCAAGGTAACATCAGACCAGCTGGATGGTGGTCAGTAGAACATCAGACCAGCTGGATGGTGGTCAAGGTAACATCAGACCAGCTGGATTTTGGTCAGTGTAACATCAGACCATACTGGGTCAGTTTGTATTTGTTTAAAACCCTGTAAAAAAAGAAATGGTTAATCAGCTGGGTCCACTTTGAGTCGATGTGATGACGTGGGGAGTTTGTTATTGACTGGGCTCAGTGGGGCTGATTGGGGTTTGCAGGCACCAGGTCGGTCGCCTTGGAACAACGGATGGGTGAGGCGCATGGCAGCACAAAGCCATCTGGTGGTAATTACCACAAGGTATTCTCTAAAGGACCAGATGGGAAGAGGAGGGGGCACCAGGCTGTACTTGCAAAACCCCTCCCTAGAATCACCCCCAAAACGATGTACCCCTTCCTAGACCCCCACAATGCTGTTCTCCCCCTACCCTTCCCTAGACCCCCCTCCACCATACTGTACTCCCCCTACCCCTACCTAGACCCCCCAACACCACGCTGTTTTTCTTTATTTTTACTATTTTTCTACATTGTAGTTGACATTTCGTTTCCGAATGACATCACTAAGAGGTGTAATAAATAGTGAAAACAATAGTGGTCCTAAAACGGAACCTTGAGGAACGCCGTAATTTACAGTTGATTTGTCAGAGGACAAACCATCCACAGAGACAAACTGATGTCTTTCCTACAGATAAGACCTAATCCAGGCAACAACTTGTCCGTGTAGACCAATTTGGGTTTCTAATCTCTCCCCAAGAATGTGGTAATTGATGATAACAAAATCAGCACTAAGGCCTAGGAGCATGAGGACAGATGCAGAGCTTTGGTCTGACGCCATTATTAAAAGATAATTTACCACCTTCACGAGTGCAGTCTCAGTGCTATGATGGGGTCTAAAATTAGACAAGCGTTTACTGTACATTATTTGTCTTCAGGAAGGCAGTGAGTTGCTGCGCAACAGCTTTATCCCCAAAAATTGAGAGGAATTGGAAGATTCAAGAAACGCTTTATTACTGCCACTTTTAGTGAGTTTGGTACACATCTGGTGGATAGAGAGCCATTTATTTTGTTCAGCATAGGAGGGCCAAGCACAGGAAGCAGCTCTTTCAGTGTTTTAATTGTAATAGGGTCCAGTATGCAGACTGAAGGTTTAGAGAACATGATTATTTTCATGAATATGTCAAGAGATCCATTGATCCTGTGCAGTCTCAGGACAACTGAGCTTAGGAGAAATACGCAAATTCAAAGAGGAGTCTGTAATTTGCTTTCTAATTATCATGATCTTTTCATCGAAGAAGTTCATGAATTCATCTCGTGCACTGCTCACTTCTGAAGTGCATACCTACTCAACTAAACTGGAAAGGTTGGAGACAGGGGTGACTGCATCACCCGAAACAAAGCAAACTAAGCTAGAAGGGAAAATCTGTGTCCTAAAAAAGAAAACAGAATCACCCTAAAACCATTCCCATGAATTCAATGTGAGGGTCAAAGGACTTGAACATGGTGTGTAAGTGGACTTGAACCTGGTGTGTACATGGGCTTGAACCTGGTGTGTACTTGGGCTTGAACCTGGTGTGTACGTGGGCTTGAACCTGGTGTGTACGTGGGCTTGAACCTGGTGTGTACGTGGGCTTGAACCTGGTGTGTACGTGGGCTTGAACCTGGTGTGTACTTGGGCTTGAACCTGGTGTGTACGTGGGCTTGAACCTGGTGTGTACGTGGGCTTGAACCTGGTGTGTACGTGGGCTTGAACCTGGTGTGTACGTGGGCTTGAACCTGGTGTGTACGTGGGCTTGAACCTGGTGTGTACGTGGGCTTGAACCTGGTGTGTAAGTGCGCTTGAACCTTGTGTGTACGTGGGCTTGAACCTGGTGTGTACGTCGGCTTGAACCTGGTGTGTACGTGGGCTTGAACCTGGTGTGGACGTGGACTTGAACCTGGTGTGGACGTGGACTTGAACCTGGTGTGTACTTGGGCTTGAACCTGGTGTGTACGTGGACTTGAACCTGGTGTGTAAGTGGGCTTGAACCTGGTGTGTATGTGGGCTTGAACCTGGTGTGTACGTGGACTTGAACCTGGTGTGTAAGTGGGCTTGAACCTCGTGTGTACGTGGGCTTGAACCTGGTGTGTAAGTGGGCTTGAACCTGGTGTGTACGTGGACTTGAACCTGGTGTGTAAGTGGGCTTGAACCTGGTGTGTAAGTGGGCTTGAACCTGGTGTGTAAGTGGGCTTGAACCTGGTGTGTAAGTGGGCTTGAACCTGGTGTGTACGTGGACTTGAACCTGGTGTGTAAGTGCGCTTGAACCTGGTGTGTAAGTCGGCTTGAACCTGGTGTGTACGTGGACTTGAACCTGGTGTGTAAGTGGGCTTGAACCTGGTGTGTAAGTGGGCTTGAACCCAACTTCCGTCTATTCTATGAACTGTTTGGGCAGGAGAATCTAGATCCTATAACACTGATAAACATTGCGCACCGCACAGGTCCTCTCCGAAACGAATCTTGGTGTATGACTGTAGAATTCACAGTTTTGAAATCAAATGGCAAGAATTGGGGACTTTGACCGTTGCAGCGAGAAGATCAGCATCTACTGAGTGCTGAACTATTGAAACAGAGGTCCACCTATAACGAGGTGAGATCCCAGTCATGCAAAATAAACCTGAGATAAGGCTTCATCCACTAGGCAAAACTTATCTTGCCCATCCAGAATACAACATACAGTGACTTGCAAAAGAATTCATCCCCCTTGGCATTTTTAAGTGTGTGTGTGTGCATAACTATTCACCGCCTCATAAGTGTGAATAACTATTCACCCCCCCAAAGTCAATACTATGTAACCTTTTGCAGCAATTACAGCTGCAAGTCTCTTGGGGTATGTCTCTATAAGCTTGGCACATCTAGCCACTGGGATGTTTGCTCATTCTTCAAGGAAAAACTGCTCCAGCTCCTTCAAGTTGGATGGGTTCCGCTGGTGTAGCGCAATCTTTAAGTCATACCACAGATTCTCAACTGGATTGAGGTCTGGGCTTTGACTAGGCCATTCCAAGACATTTAAATGTTTCCCATTAAACCACTCAAGTGTTGCTTTAGCAGTATGCTTAGGGTCATTGTTCTGCTGGAAGGTGAATCTCTGTCCCAGTCTCAAATCTCTGGAAGACTGACACAGGTTTCCCTCAAGAATTTCCCTGTATTTCGCGCCATCCATTATTCCTTCAATTCTGACCAGTTTCCCAGTCCCTGCCCAAGAAAAACATCCCCCACAGCATGATGCTGCCACCACCGTGCTTTACTGTGGGGATGTTTATCATGTGCAGTGACTGGGAAACTGGTCAGAATTGAAGGAATGATGGATGGCGCAAAATACAGGGAAATTCTTGAGGGAAACCTGTGTCAGTCTTCCAGAGATTTGAGACTGGGACAGAGGTTCACCTTCCAGCAGGACAATGACCCTAAGCATGTTTTTCATGGGCAGGGACTGGGAAACTGGGGTTCTCGGACTGATGAGAGGTGTTGGGTTTGCACCAGACATAGCGTTTTCCTTGATGGCCAAAAAGCTCAATTTTAGTCTCACCTGACCGGAGTACCTTCTTCCATATGTTTGGGGCGTCTCCCACGTACCCTTTGGCTAACACCAAACGTTTTGCTTATTTGTGTCATTAAGCATTGGCTTTTTTCAGGCCTTCTGTAAAGCTCAGCTCTGTGGAGTGTACGGCTTAAAACCTCTTAAGGATCCGCACCTTTTTATTTTCTTTGTCTAAAATGACATACCATACAAATCTAACTGCCTGTAGCTCAGGACCTGAAGCAAGGATATGCATATTCTTGGTACCATTTGAAAGGAAACACTTTGAAGTTTGTGGACATGTGAAAGGAATGTAGGAGAACGTAACACATTAGATCTAGTAAAAGATAATACAAAGAAAAAACAAATTGTTTGTTTGTATTTTTTTTTAACAATCATCTTTGAAATGCAAGAGAAAGGAAATAATGTATTATTCCAGCAAAGGTGAAAGTTAGATTTGGGCCACTAGATGGCAGAAGTGTATTTTCACAGTTTAATGCCCTCCTTGCCTGGTCAGTGAGTTTTGCTGGGCGGCCCTCTCTTGGCAGGTTTGTTGTGGTGCCATATTTTTTCAATTTTTAAAATCAAATCCAATCAAATCAAATGTTATTGGTCACATACACATGGTTAGCAGATGTTAATGCGAGTGTAGCGAAATTCTTGTGCTTCTAGTTCGGACCGTGCAGCAGTAACTAACAAGTTATCTAACAATTTCACAACAACTACCTTATACACACAAGTGTAACGGAATGAATAAGAATATGTGCATATTCGTGTGATGTTCAAAGTTCCGGATATTTTTTTTATCACCCAACCCTGATCTGTACTTCTCCACAACTTTGCTTAGTGATGTTGCTGACTATGGGGCATTTCAGAACAGGTATATGTATACTGAGATCATGTGACAGCTCACTTGACACTTGCACACGTGTGAACTTTATTTAACTAATGATGTGACTTCTGAAGGTAATTGGTAGCACCAGATCTTATTTAGGGGTTCATTGCGAAGGGGGTGAATACATATAGTTGAAGTCGCACCACTTTTAAGTTTTTTTTTGTTTTTGAAACAAGTAATTTTTTTCATTTCACTTCACCAATTTGGACTATTTTGTGTCCAATACATGAAATCCAAATAAAAATCCATTTAAATTACAGGTTGTAACAAAATAGGAAAAACACCAAAGGGGATGAATACTTTTGCAAGGCACTGTATGTACAGACTCGGTGAGCATAGCCTTGCTATTGAGAAAGGTTGCTATAGGCAGACATGGCTCTCTTGAGAAGAAAGGCTATATGCACACTGCCCACAAAATGAGGTGGAAACTGAGCTGCACTTCCTAACCTCCTGCCAAATGTATGACCATATTAGAGAGACATATTTCCCTAAGATTACACAGATACACAAAGATTTCGAAAAGGAACCCAATTTTGATTAATAAACTCCCATATCTATTGGGTGAAATACCACAGAGTGCAATTACAGCAGCAAGATTTGTGACCTGTTGCCACAAGAAAAGGGCAACCAGTGAAGAACAAACACCATTGTAAATACAACTCATATTTATGCTTATTTATTTCCCTTTTGTGCTTTAACTATTTGCACATAATATGACATTTGAAATGTTTTTATTATTTTGGAACGTTTGTGAGTGTAATGTTTACTGTTAATTGTTATTGTTTTTTTTTCTCACTTTTGCTTATTATCTAGTTCACTTGCTTTGGCAATGTTACCATGTTTCCCAATAAAGCCTTTACATTGAATTGAATTGAGAGAGGGGAGAGAGAGGAGAGAGAAAGAGAGAGAGAGGAGAGAGAGAGAGGAGAGAGAAAAGAGAGAGAGGAGAGAGAAAGAGAGAGAGAGGAGAGAGAAAGAGAGAGAGAGAGAGAGAGAGGAGAGAGAAAGAGAGAGAGAGAGAGAGAGAGGAGAGAGAAAGAGAGAGAGAGGAGAGAGAGGAGAGAGAAAGAGAGAGAGAGAGAGAGAGAGGAGAGAGAAAGAGAGAGAGAGAGGAGAGAGAGGAGAGAGAGAGAGAGAGAGAGGAGAGAAAGAGAGAGGAGAGAGAGAGAGAGAGAGAGAGAGAGAGAGGAGAGAGAGGAGAGAGAGAAAGAGAGAGAGAGAGAGACAGAGAGAGAAGAGAGAGAGAGGAGAGAGAAAGAGAGAGAGAGGAGAGAGAGAGAGAGGAGAGAGAGAGAGAGAGAGAGGAGAGAGAGAGGAGAGAGAGAAAGAGAGAGAGAGAGAGAGAGAGAGAGACAGGGAGAGAGGAGAGAGAGAGGAGAGAGACAGACAGACAGACAGACAGACAGACAGACAGACAGACAGAGATAGAGAGAGAGGAGAGCAATAAATACAGAGGATAGAGTGAGACAGATAAAGACACAGAGAGAGAGACAGAAAGAGACAGGGGGAGAGAGAGAGAGAGAGAGAGAGAGAGAGAGAGAGAGAGAGAGAGACAGACAGACAGACAGACAGAGACAGAGGAGAGAGAGATAGAGAGAGGAGAGTGCTACTTGTATCCAGTCACATACAAGGCCAGTGTCAGAGTGCAGAGTTGACGCTGCCACCAGCTGAGGTCGACTGGCCACCTGTTAGTTAGGGGGCACACTCCCTTTTCACTCCTCTCCTCTCCTCTTTTCTCTTCTCTTTCTTTTCCTGTCCTGCTGTTCTGTGGCCCACCCCAATCTAGTTAACCAGTATACCCGCTTTTCCCCCAGGAATACATAATTAGATCCTCCCCTTCTATTTTATATTTGTGTTCTATTCTGTGTTCTGTGTTCTATTCTGTGTTCTGTGTTCTATTCTGTGTTCTGTGTTCTATTCTGTGCTCTGTGTTCTGTTATGTGTTCTATTCTGTGTCTGTCTTCTATTCTGTGTTCTGTGTTCTATTCTGTGTTCTGTGTTCTATTCTGTGCTCTGTGTTCTATTCTGTGATCTATTCGGTGTTATGTGTTCTATTCGGTGTTATGTTATATTCTGTGTTCTATTCTGTGTTGTGTTATGTTATATTCTGTGTTCCATTCTGTGTTATGTTATATTCTGTGTTCTCTTCTGTGTTATGTGTTCTGTTCTGTGTTATATTCTGTGTTCTATTCTTGGTTCTATTCTGAGTTCTATTATGTGTTCTATTCTGTGTTATTTGTTCTATTCTGTGTTATTCTGTGTTATTTGTTCTATTATGTGTTCTATTCTGTGTTATGTGTTCTATTATGTGTTCTATTATGTGTTATTTGTTCTATTCTGTGTTATGTGTTCTATTCTGTGTTATTTGTTATATTCTGTGTTCTATTCTGTGTTTTGTGTTATTTTCTGTGTTGTGTTTTATGTGTTCTATTCTGTGTTATTTGTTCTATTATGTGTTCTATTCTGTGTTATTTGTTCTATTATGTGTTCTATTATGTGTTCTATTCTGTGTTATTTGTTCTATTATGTGTTCTATTCTGTGTTATGTGTTCTATTCTGTGTTCTATTATTTGTTCTATTCTGTGTTATTTGTTCTATTATGTGTTCTATTCTGTGTTATTTGTTATATTATGTGTTCTATTCTGTGTTCTATTATGTGTTCTATTCTGTGTTATTTGTTCTATTATGTGTTCTATTCTGTGTTATTTGTTCTATTATGTGTTCTATTCTGTGTTATTCTGTGTTATTTGTTCTATTATGTGTTCTATTCTGTGTTATGTGTTCTATTATGTGTTCTATTCTGTGTTATTCTGTGTTATTTGTTCTATTATGTGTTCTATTCTGTGTTATGTGTTCTATTATGTGTTCTATTATGTGTTATTTGTTCTATTCTGTGTTTTGTGTTCTTTTCTGTGTTATGTGTTTTATGTGTTCTATTCTGTGTTATTTGTTCTATTATGTGTTCTATTCTGTGTTATTGTGTGTCATTTGTTCTATTCTGTGTTCTATTCTGTGTTATTTGTTCTATTCTGTTTTCTATTCTGTGTTATGTGTTCTATTATGTGTTCTATTATGTGTTATTTATTCTATTCTGTGTTATTTGTTCTATTCTGTTCTATTCTGTGTTATGTCTTCTATTATGTGTTCTATTATGTGTTATTTATTCTATTCTGTGTTATTTGTTCTATTCTGTTCTATTCTGTGTTATGTCTTCTATTATGTGTTCTATTATGTGTTATTTATTCTATTCTGTGTTATGTGTTCTATTCTGTGTTCTATTCTGTGTTATGTGTTCTATTATGTGTTCTATTATGTGTTATTTATTTTATTCTGTGTTATGTGTTCTATTCTGTGTTATTTGTTCTATTCTGTGTTCTATTCTGTGTTATGTGTTCTATTCTGTGTTATGTGTTCTATTCTGTGTTATGTGTTCTATTCTGTGTTCTATTCTGTGTTATGTGTTCTATTCTGTGTTCTATTCTGTGTTATGTGTTCTATTCTGTTCTATTCTATCAGATGTGGTATAATGACATGAGCAGATTCCACATAGCCTACAGTCTAAAATAGAATTCCTGGAGTATCCTATAGGGGTTCTTCATATTGTAACTGTGGGGAAACACCTATAATTCTTCGAAGAACCCTTTACAATTTTAGTGGCAAGCAGAATAAACAAATCTAAACATGAGGGAAACTCCCATCAGATTCCCAATCCAATGGGTTTATCCCCTGTCGTGTTGATGTTGATGTTCTCCGTATCCATAGACAGAATGAATCTGCAGGGCATGGTGATTGAACAGGTTTCCTGTTACGTTCATCAAGGGTGTTAAGAAGTCTGTCAATCCCAAATTGTTTAATTATACAGATGTTTATTAACAAAACATGCACACGACAGTATTCATAGCTTGGTTTTTGTGGTAAATGTGAATGAAAAATCTGTTTTGATAATGGTTTTCATACATACAATATCGTTCAAAAGTTTGGTGTCACTTAGAAATGTCCTTGTTTTTGAAAGAAAAGCAGTTTTTTTGTCCATTAAAATAACATCAAATTGATCAGAAATACAGTGTAACATTGTTAATGTTGTAAATGACTATTGTAGCTGGAAACGGCAGATTTTTTATGGAATATCTATATAGGCGTACAGAGGCCCATTATCAGCAACCATCACTCCTGTGTTCCAATGGCACGTTGTGTTAGCTAATCCAAGTTTATCATTTTAAAAGGCTAATTGATCATTAGAAAACCCTTTTGCGGCCTCCTGGGTGGTGCAGTGGTCTAAGGCACGGCATCGCAGTGCTAGCTGTGCCACCAGAGACTCTGGGTTTGAGCCCAGGCTCTGTCGCAGCTGGCCGTGACCGGGAGGTCCATGGGGCGACGCACAATTGGCCTAGCATCGTCCGGGTTAGGGAGGGTTTGGCCGGCAGGGATATCCATGTCTCATCGTGTGCTAGTGACTCCGGTGGCGGGCCGGGCGCCGGGCACGCTGACCAGGTCGCTAGGTTTACGGTGTTTCCTCTGACACATTGGTGCGGCTGGCTTCCAGGTTGGATGGCCATTGTGTTAAGAAGCAGTGCGGCTTGGTTGGGTCGTGTTTTGGAGGACACACGGCTTTCGACCTTAGCCTCTCCCGAGTCCATACGGGAGTTGCAGCGATAAGACAAGACTGTAACTACCAATTGGATACCATGTAATTGAGGGGGGTAAAACAAACTTTTGTAACTACGTTAGCACAGCTGAAAACTGTTGTCCTAATTAATGAAGCAATACATCTGGCCTTCTTTAGACTAGTTGAGTATCTGGAGCAATAAAAAATAATTTGTGAATAAGAACAAAAAGTTAAGTGAACTTCATTAGAATCAAAAGGAGCCTGGGTAGAGGTAGGTTACATCACATGCTTGAGGGAGCTAATTTTGTGTTCAAGTTTAAGTTTAAGATTGAGTTTAAGTGTAAGTCTTCCACCTTTTAGAAGAAGAAACCACGTTTAGTCATCACAACGGATAATCATAGTTCATCCCCTAAACTACCTTCAATGTACTGAGTGTAACGGATGTGAAACGGCTAGCTTCGTTAGCGTGGGCGCTAAATAGCGTTTCAATCAGTGACGTCACTTGCTCTGAGACCTTGAAGTAGTAGTTCCCCTTGCTCTGCAAGGGCCGCGGCTTTTGTGGAGCGATGGGTAACGATGCTTCGAGGGTGACTGTTGATGTGTGCAGAAGGTCCCTAGTTCGCGCCCGGGTATGGGCGAGGGGACGGTCTAAAGTTATACTGTTACATGAGGAATTCAACGATTATGATTTAAATTCTAGCATTTCATGCAGTTGTGAAGAAGAACCATTTATGGACTCTGATAATGTTGTGACAGACCTGTGACAGAACGACAAGATAATGCACAGCGGCTTGATCCTCTGCTATGTCTATCGTTGTACTGGTGCTCCCTGTCCTCACTATCTGGCCAAGTTGCAAAGTTAGAAGCCTTGCCTAGTTTTACAATTTATCTTCTTAAAATCTGATTTTAAACCTAACCCCAACATTAATCCTAACCCTAACCTTAACCCTTACTGATGTTAACCTTTCTGGTGTTAACCTTTTTTTAACCTTTTTTGGCAAGACAGATCTTCCAAAGGTGGGGGACTGGCAATCTTTACCAAGGATCACCTTCAGTGCTCGGTTGTCTCCACCGAGTGTGTCCCCAAACAATTTGCTTTGTTGGTTTTAAGTATTACACTTTCAAATAGCTTTTGTTGACTGTTGATGGGTGTAGGCCTGTACCCTAAGGTCTCTCCTGCCCCCCTACAATAAATCTGAGTTTCTCCTGCTAGGTGACCTAAACTGGGACATGCTTAAACCACCTGACCACGTCCTAAAGCAATGGGACTCTCCAAATCTTTCTCAGATTATTACCAATCCCACAAGGTATGACTCCAAACATCCTTGATGTTATCCTCACAAATAATCCTGATAGGTATCAGTCTGGTGTTTTCTGTAATGACTTTAGTGATCACTGTTTTACAGCCTGTGTTCGCAATGTCTCTATGGGGGTGCTAGTCTTTATGGGGGTGCCACAAGGTTCAATTCTCGGGCTGACTCTCTTCTCTGTATACATCAATGATGTCACTCTTGCTGCTGGTGATTCTCTGATCCACTTCTACGCAGGCAACACCATTCTGTATACATCTGGCCCTTCTTTGAACACTGTGTTAACTAACCTCCAGATGAGCTTCAATGACATACAACTCTCCTTCCGTGGCCTCCAACTGCTCTTAAATGCAAGTAAAACTAAATGCATGCTCTTCAACCGATCACTGCCCGTACCTGCTTGCCCGTCCAGCATCACTACTCTGGACGGCTCTGACTTAGAATACATGGACAACTACAAATACCTAGGTGTCTGGTTAGACTGTTAACTCTCCTTCCAGACTCACATTAAGCATCTCCAATCCAAAATTAAATCTAGAATCAGCTTCCTATTTCGCAACAAAGCCTCCTTCACTCATGCTGACTATCCTACCGATCCTCGACTTTGGCGATGTCACCCACCCGTAGCACTTGCTCCAGCAGGTATATCTCACTGGTCACCCCCAAAGCCAATTCCTCCTTTGGTCGTCTTTCCTTATAGTTTTCTGCTGCCAATGACTGGAACGAACTGTAAAAATCTCTGAAGCTGGAGACTCTTACCTCCTTCACTAGCTTTAAGCACCAACTGTCAGAGCAGCTCACAGATCACTACACCTGTACATAGCCCATCTGTAAACAGCCCATCCATCTACCTACCTCATACTGTATTTATTCATTTATCTTGCTCCTTTTGCACCCCAGTATCTCTACTTGCACATTAATCTTCTGCACATCAATCACTCCAGTGTTTAATTGCTATATTGTAATTACTTTGCCACCATGGCCTATTTATTGCCTTACCTCCCTTATCCTACCTCATTTGCACACACTGTATATAGACTTTTTCTACTGTATTATTGACTGTATGCCTGTTTATTCCATGTGTAACTTTGTGTTGTGGTATGTGTCGAACTGCTTTGCTTCATCTTGGCCAGGTCGTAGTTGTAAATGAGAACTTGTTCTCAACTGGCCTACCTGGTTAAATAAAGGTGTTCTCAACTGGCCTACCTGGTTAAATAAAGGTGTTCTCAACTAGCCTACCTGGTTAAATAAAGGTGTTCTCAACTGGCCTACCTGGTTAAATAAAGGTGTTCTCAACTAGCCTACCTGGTTAAATAAAGGTGTTCTCAACTAGCCTACCTGGTTAAATAAAGGTGTTCTCAACTAGCCTACCTGGTTAAATAAAGGTGTTCTCAACTAGCCTACCTGGTTAAATAAAGGTGTTCTCAACTAGCCTACCTGGTTAAATAAAGGTGTTCTCAACTAGCCTACCTGGTTAAATAAAGGTGTTCTCAACTAGCCTACCTGGTTAAATAAAGGTGTTCTCAACTGGCCTACCTGGTTAAATAAAGGTGTTCTCAACTGGCCTACCTGGTTAAATAAAGGTGTTCTCAACTAGCCTACTTGGTTAAATAAAGGTGTTCTCAACTGGCCTACCTGGTTAAATAAAGGATAAATCAAATAAAAAAAATAAAAAAAATGGCTGCTCAGTGAAACGATCTGTCCTGATTAGTCATAGATATTTGCTAAAAAACTTTAATGAGTAAGCCTTCCTTCATAACCTGGCCTCTGTAAAATGGTATAATCAGCTGTCGAAGACTCTTGGACCTTCTTTTTTGATATTTTCAGTGGTATTGTTAACAAACACGCCCCCATAAAGAAAATGAGACTTAAAAACAGGTTCAGCCCCTGGTTCCACCGTGATCTGGCAGAGTTACTCCACCTCAAGAATTGCATTTGGCAAAAGGCTCAGCACACACATACTCAGGCTGACTGTAAGTGCACTCAGTCTATCCGGAAGGCCAACGTTAGTTACTTTAAGGAGCAGTTCTCTGTGGGTCCAACCCAAAGAAGTTCTGGAAAACATTTAAAGACCTGGAGAATAAACCTCACAGCTGCCCATGTACCTTCATGTTGATGATTTGGTTGTCACTGACAAGAACCACATGCCTGAGCTCTTTAATCACCACTTCATTAAGTCAGGATTCCTATTTGACTCAGCCATGCCTCCTTGCCCGTCCAACATTTCCTCATCTCCCACCTCTTCTAATGCAACTATCCCCGATGCCTCTCCCTCTTTTTCCCCTGCCCCACTACAAAGTTTCTCCCTGCAGGCGATAACTGAGTCCGAGGTGCTAAAGGAGCTCCTTAAACTTCTCCTTCTTCTTATTCTGCCCCTATCATCGCCTATCTCCGACCTTTAAAACCTGTTTCTCCATTCTGGGGAGGTTCCCATTGCTTGGAAGGCAGCCACAGTTTGTCCTTTATTTAAAATGGGAGCTGATCCTGTTATAGGCTTATTTCTATTGTGCCCTGTGTTGGAAAAGGGTGGCAATAATCAACTGACAGGGCTTTTCTTGATCAAATCAAATGTATTTATAAAGCCCTTCTTACATCAGCTGATATCTCAAAGTGCTGTACAGAAACCCAGCCTAAAACCCCCAAACAGCAGGTGTAGAAGCACGGTGGCTAGGAAAAACTCCCTAGAAAGGCCAAAACCAAGGAAGAAACCTATAGAGGAACCAGGCTATGATGGGTGGCCAGTCCTCTTCTGGCTGTGCCTGGTGGAGATTATAACAGAACATGGCCAAGATGTTGAAATGTTCATAAATGACCAGCACGGTCAAATAATAATAATCACAGTAGTTGTCGAGGGTGCAACAGGTCATCACCTCAGGAGAAAATGTCAGTTGGCTTTTCATAGCCGATCATTGAGCGTATCTCTACCACTCCTGCTGTCTGTCTAGAGAGTTGAAAACAGCAGATCTGGGACAGGTAGCACGTCCGGTGAACAGGTCAGGGTTCCATAGCCGCAGGCAGAACAGTTGAAACTGGAGCAGCAGCACGGCCAGGTGAACTGGGGACAGCAAGGAGTCATCATGCCAGGTAGTCCTGAGGCATGGTCCTAGGGTTCAGGTCCTCAGAGAGAGAGAGAGAGAGAGAGAGAGAGAGAGAGAGAGAGAGAGAGAGAGAGAGAGAGCGAGAGAGAGAAAGCGAAAGAGAGAATTAGAGAGAGCATACTTAAATTCACACAGGACACCAGATAAGACATGAGAAATACTCCAGATATAACAGACTGACCCTACCCCCCCGACACACAAACTATTGCAGCATAAATACTGGAGTCTGAGACAGGATGGGTCGGGAGCCACTGTGGCCCCATCCGGTGATAGCCCCGGACAGGGCCAAACAGGCAGGATATAACTCCACCCACTTTGCCAAAGCACAGCCCTCACACCACTAGAGGGATATCTCCAACCACCAACCTACCATCCTGAGACAAGGCTGAGTATAGCCCACAAACATCTCTGCCACGGCACAACCCAAGGGTAGTCTATAGTATTCTCTCTGGTATGCAATCTGGTTTCCGTTCAGGTTAAGGATGTGTCACTGCAACCTTAAAGGTCCTAAATGATGTCACCATTGCCCTTGATTCTAATCAATATTGTTCTACTATTTTATTGACTTTGCCAAAGATTTTGATACGGTAGACCATTCCATTCTTGTGGGCCGGCTAAGGAGTATTGGTGTCTCTGAGGGGTCTTTGGCCTGGTTTGCCAACTACCTCTCTCAAAGAGTCCAGTGTATAAACTCAACATCTGCTGTCTCAGCCACTGCCTGTCACCAAGGGAGTACCCCAAGGATCGATCTTAGACCCCACTCTCTTCTCAATTTACATCATCAACATAACTCAGGCAGTAGGAAGCTCTCTCATCCATTTGTATGCAGATGATACAGTCTTATACTCAGCTGGGCCCTCCCCGGATGTTGTGTTAAATGCTCTATAACAAATCTTTCTTAGTGTCCATCAAGCTTTCTCTGCCCTTAACCTTGTTTGAACACCTCCAAAACAAAGGTCATGTGGTTTGGTAAGAAGAATGCCCCTCTCCCCACCGGTGTGATTACTACCTCTGAGGGTTTAGAGCTTGAGGTAGTCACCTCATACAAATACTTGGGAGTATGGCTAGACGGTACACTGTCCTTCTCTCAGCACTTATCAAAGAAGCAGGCTAAAGTTAAATCTAGATTTGGTTTTGTCTATCGTAATCGCTCCTCTTTTACCCCAGCTGCCAAATTAACCCTGATTCAGATGAGCATCCTACCCATGCTAGATGATATAATTCATAGATCGGCAGGTAAGGGTGCTCTGGAATGGCTAGATGTTCTTAACCATTCAGCCATCAGATTTTCCACCAATGCTCCTTATAGGACACATCACTGCACTCTATACTCCTCTGTAAACTGGTCATCTCTGTATACCCGTCACAAGACTCACTGGTTGATGCTTATTTATAAAACCCTCTTAGACCTCACTCCCCCCTGAGATATCTACTGCAGCGCTCATCCTTCACATACAACACGCATTCTGCCAGTCACATACTGTTAAAGGTCCCCAAAGCACACACATCCCTGGGTCGCTCCTCTTTTCAGTTTGCTGCAGCTAGCGACTTGAACGAGCTGCAACAAACACTCAAACTGGACAGTTTTATCTCAATCTCTTCATTCAAAGACTCAATCATGGACACTCTTACTGACAGTTGTGGCTGCTTTGTGTGATGTATTGTTGTCTCTACCTTCTAGCCCTTTGTTCTGTTGTCTGTGCCCAAAAATGTTTGTACCATGTTTTTTTTGGCAGCTACCATGTTGTGTTGCTACCATGTTGTGTTGTCATGTTGTGTTGCTACCATGCTGTGTTGTTATGTGTTGCTGTGTTTTTGCCTTAGATCTCTCTTTATGTAGTGTTGTGTTGTCTCTCTTTTCGTGATGTGTATTTTGTCATTATTTATATATTTTTTTCATAATTTTTTTCATCCCAGCCCACGTGCCCGCAGGAGGCCTTTTTGTCTTTTGGTAGGCCGTCATTGTAAAATAAGAATTTGTTCTTAACTGACTTGTCTAGTTAAATAAAAAATAAAAAATAAACAATTAACCAGACTGCTAACCGTATACCTAACCCTAACCTTAAATTAAGACCCCAAAAAACGAATGTATGTTTTGAATTTTTATGATATAGCTCATTGCGATTTAGCAGCTTGGCCATCTAGTGGGAACCTCCTCTCCCCTGTGAGTATATTACTGTCCAGATAGACTTACTGTCAACCTACAGATAATGACTCAATAAATCCTAGAAGGCAGTTGGTCTCTGGAACCCTTTGGAACCCTTTGGAACCCTTTTCACCGGTAATGTGTCCATCTTCCCTGTTGGGGTGAACAGGTTAGCCCACAGTTAGCCCTGGGTAGTGGACTGGATAAATCACACAGAGACCCTCCCAGTCCCAGGCAGGGCTGGCCACAAGACAAAGCACCGTGGGGTTAGTAAGGGGGGGTTAGCACCCGGGCTTAGCCTGCTAATAGGCCCAGATGGCAACAGTTAAGACACTGGAAGTAAGAGAACACTAAGAAGACAGATGCTATTGTCAGAAAGAGAGAGAGAGAGAGAGAGAGACAGACAGAGACTGAGAGAGAGAGAGAGAGAGAGAGAGACCTACTGTGATGATTCGAACCCAAACCACACACAAAATAACACTAGACAATATGGAACTCAAAGCTTTTACTATCTCATCCTGGAATATACAATGTCTGAGGTCATCTGCCTTTGGCCTAATGAGCAGGAACCTAGACTTTGTTAAAAAAAAAAAGCAAATACAGACATTGTCATCCTACAAGAAACATGGTATAAAGGAGATGGACCCACTGGTTGCCCTCTAGGTTACAGAGAGCTGGTTGTCTCATCCACCAAACTACCAGGTGGGTGGTATAGAGGATATGGACCCACTGGTTGCCCTCTAGGTTACAGAGAGCTGGTAGTCCCATCCACCACACTACCAGGTGGGTGGTATAGAGGATATGGACCCACTGGTTGCCCTCTAGGTTACAGAGAGCTGGTAGTCCCATCCACCGCACTACCAGGTGGGTGGTATAGAGGAGACAGACCCACTGTTTGCCCTCTAGGTTACAGAGAGCTGGTAGTCTCATCCACCAAACTACCAGGTGTAAAACAGGAAAGAGACTGAATGCTAATTTGGTATAGAGGAAAAACTGGTAGTCTTTAATCAAATATTAGAATCAACTATTAAAGACTACCAGAACCCACTGGATTCTCTAATTACATTAAATTAACTTCAGCTCAAAATGCATGTGGTGTCGATGGGTGTCCTAAATGAAATTATAAAATATACAGACCACAAATTTCAATTGGCTATACTTAAACTCTTTAACATCATCCTTAGCTCTGGCATCTTCCCCAATATTTGGACCAAGGACTGATCACCCCAATCCACAAAAGTGGAGACAACCCACCCACATATGAGTCGACAGCAACCTTGGGAAAATCCTCTGCATTATCATTAACAGCAGACTTGTACATTTCCTAAGTGAAAACAATGTACTGAGCAAAAGTCTAATTGGGTTTGGCCAAATTCCCATACGACAGACCACGTATTCACCCTGCACACCCTAATTAACAAACAAAACAAAGCAGAGCAGAGGAAGAGCAGAGGCAGAGGCAGAGGTAGAGCAGAGACAGAGGCAGAGGCAGAGGCAGAGGCAGAGGCAGAGGCAGAGCAGAGGCAGAGGCAGAGGCAGAGGCAGAGGCAGAGGCAGAGCAGAGGCAGAAGCAGAGGCAGAGGCAGAGGTAGAGGCAGAGGCAGAGGCAGAGGCAGAGGTAGAGCAGAGACAGAGGTAGAGCAGAGACAGAGGCAGAGGCAGAGGCAGAGGTAGAGGCAGAGGCAGAGGCAGAGGCAGAGGCAGAGGCAGAGGCAGAGGCAGAGGCAGAGGTAGAGCAGAGACAGAGGTAGAGCAGAGACAGAGGCAGAGGCAGAGGCAGAGGCAGAGGCAGAGGCAGAGGCAGAGGCAGAGGCAGAGGCAGAGGTAGAGCAGAGACAGAGGCAGAGGCAGAGGCAGAGGTAGAGCAGAGGCAGAGGCAGAGGCAGAGGCAGAGGCAGAGCAGAGGCAGAGCAGAGGCAGAAGCAGAGGCAGAGGCAGAGGCAGAGGCAGAGGCAGAGAAGTCAGTTCTGCAATATGTACCGTCCTGATGACTCTCTATGGCACAAGGTTCTAAGAATATTTAATGATCGGTAAGCCTCTGCCTCTGCCTCTGCTCTGCCTCTGCTTCTGCTCTGCCTCTGCTTCAGCTCTGCCTCTGCCTCAGCCTCTGCCTCTGCCTCTTCTTCAACTTTGTTCAGCACTTGCTGTCGGCATCATTTATTTACTCAGAGAATGGAATACCCAGAGGGGACACTACAGACCAGTAGGGACACTACAGACCAGTGGGGACACTACAGACCAGTAGGGACACTACAGACCAGTGGGAACACTACAGACCAGTAGGGACACTACAGACCAGTAGGGACACTACAGACCAGTGGGGACACTACAGACCAGTAGGGACACTACAGACCAGTGGGAACACTACAGACCAGTGGGGAGACTACAGACAAGTAGGGACACTACAGACCAGTAGGGACACTACAGACCAGTAGGGACACTACAGACCAGTGGGGACACTACAGACCAGTAGGGACACTACAGACCAGTAGGGACACTACAGACCAGTGGAAACACTACAGACCAGTAGGGACACTACAGACCAGTAGGGACACTACAGACCAGTAGGGACACTACAGACCAGTGGGGACACTACAGACCAGTGGGAACACTACAGACCAGTAGGGACACTACAGCCCAGTGGGGACACTACAGACCAGTAAGGACACTACAGACCAGTAGGGACACTACAGACCAGTGGGAACACTACAGACAAGTGGGGACACTACAGACCAGTGGGAACACTACAGACCAGTGGGAACACTACAGACCAGTAGGGACACTACAGACCAGTGGGGACACTACAGACCAGTGGGAACACTACAGATCAGTGGGAACACTACAGACCAGTAGGGACACTACAGACCAGTAGGGACACTACAGACCAGTGGAAACACTACAGACCAGTAGGGACACTACAGACCAGTAGGGACACTACAGACCAGTAGGGACACTACAGACCAGTAGGGACACTACAGACCAGTAGGGACACTACAGACCAGTGGGGACACTACAGACCAGTGGGGACACTACAGACCAGTAGGGACACTACAGACCAGTGGAAACACTACAGACCAGTAGGGACACTACAGACCAGTAGGGACACTACAGACCAGTAGGGACACTACAGACCAGTGGGGACACTACAGACCAGTGGGAACACTACAGACCAGTGGGGACACTACAGACTGAGTGGGGACACTACAGACCAGTGGGAACACTACAGACTGAGTGGGAACACTACAGACTGAGTGGGGACACTACAGACCAGTAGGGACACTACAGACTAGTGGGGACACTACAGACCAGTGGGAACACTACAGACCAGTGGGAACACTACAGACCAGTGGGAACACTACAGACCAGTGGGGACACTACAGACTGAGTGGGAAAACTACAGACCAGTGGGAACACTACAGACCAGTGGGAACACTAAAGACTGAGTGGGGACACTACAGACCAGTGGGAACACTACAGTCTGAGTGGGGAAACTACAGACCCAGTGGGGACACTACAGACCAGTGGGGACACTACAGACCAGTGGGGACACTACAGACCAGTAGGGACACTACAGACCAGTGGGAACACTACAGACCAGTAGGGACACTACAGACCAGTAGGGACACTACAGACCAGTGGGGACACTACAGACCAGTAGGGACACTACAGACCAGTGGGAACACTACAGACCAGTGGGGAGACTACAGACAAGTAGGGACACTACAGACCAGTAGGGACACTACAGACCAGTAGGGACACTACAGACCAGTGGGGACACTACAGACCAGTAGGGACACTACAGACCAGTAGGGACACTACAGACCAGTGGAAACACTACAGACCAGTAGGGACACTACAGACCAGTAGGGACACTACAGACCAGTAGGGACACTACAGACCAGTAGGGACACTACAGACCAGTAGGGACACTACAGACCAGTGGGGACACTACAGACCAGTGGGGACACTACAGACCAGTAGGGACACTACAGACCAGTGGAAACACTACAGACCAGTAGGGACACTACAGACCAGTAGGGACACTACAGACCAGTAGGGACACTACAGACCAGTGGGGACACTACAGACCAGTGGGAACACTACAGACCAGTGGGGACACTACAGACTGAGTGGGGACACTACAGACCAGTGGGAACACTACAGACTGAGTGGGAACACTACAGACTGAGTGGGGACACTACAGACCAGTAGGGACACTACAGACTAGTGGGGACACTACAGACCAGTGGGAACACTACAGACCAGTGGGAACACTACAGACCAGTGGGAACACTACAGACCAGTGGGGACACTACAGACTGAGTGGGAAAACTACAGACCAGTGGGAACACTACAGACCAGTGGGAACACTAAAGACTGAGTGGGGATACTACAGACCAGTGGGAACACTACAGTCTGAGTGGGGAAACTACAGACCCAGTGGGGACACTACAGACCAGTGGGGACACTACAGACCAGTGGGGACACTACAGACCAGTAGGGACACTACAGACCAGTGGGAACACTACAGACCAGTAGGGACACTACAGACCAGTAGGGACACTACAGACCAGTGGGGACACTACAGACCAGTAGGGACACTACAGACCAGTGGGAACACTACAGACCAGTGGGGAGACTACAGACAAGTAGGGACACTACAGACCAGTAGGGACACTACAGACCAGTAGGGACACTACAGACCAGTGGGGACACTACAGACCAGTAGGGACACTACAGACCAGTAGGGACACTACAGACCAGTGGAAACACTACAGACCAGTAGGGACACTACAGACCAGTAGGGACACTACAGACCAGTAGGGACACTACAGACCAGTGGGAACACTACAGACCAGTAGGGACACTACAGCCCAGTGGGGACACTACAGACCAGTAGGGACACTACAGACCAGTAGGGACACTACAGACCAGTGGGAACACTACAGACAAGTGGGGACACTACAGACCAGTGGGAACACTACAGACCAGTGGGAACACTACAGACCAGTAGGGACACTACAGACCAGTGGGGACACTACAGACCAGTGGGGACACTACAGACCAGTAGGGACACTACAGACCAGTGGAAACACTACAGACCAGTAGGGACACTACAGACCAGTAGGGACACTACAGACCAGTAGGGACACTACAGACCAGTGGGGACACTACAGACCAGTGGGAACACTACAGACCAGTGGGGACACTACAGACTGAGTGGGGACACTACAGACCAGTGGGAACACTACAGACTGAGTGGGAACACCACAGACTGAGTGGGGACACTACAGACCAGTAGGGACACTACAGACTAGTGGGGACACTACAGACCAGTGGGAACACTACAGACCAGTGGGAACACTACAGACCAGTGGGAACACTACAGACCAGTGGGGACACTACAGACTGAGTGGGAAAACTACAGACCAGTGGGAACACTACAGACCAGTGGGAACACTAAAGACTGAGTGGGGACACTACAGACCAGTGGGAACACTACAGTCTGAGTGGGGAAACTACAGACCCAGTGGGGACACTACAGACCAGTGGGGACACTACAGACCATTGGGGACACTACAGACCAGTGGGGACACTACAGACCAGTGGGGACACTACAGACCAGTGGGAACACTACAGACTGAGTGGGAACACTACAGACTGAGTGGGGACACTACAGACCAGTGGGAACACTACAGACCAGTGGCAACACTACAGACCAGTGGGAACACTACAGACCAGTGGGGACACTACAGACTGACTGGGAACACTACAGACCAGTGGGAACACTACAGACTGAGTGGGAACACTACAGACTCCACCCATGTTTCAGGCAACAGGCACACCAGACCAGACTCCCCTGTCGTTTCTACAACAGACCAGACTCCCATGTCGTTTCTACAACAGACACCAGAACAGACTCCCCTGTCGTTTCTACAACAGACACACCAGACCAGACTCCCCTGTCGTTTCTACAACAGACACACCAGACCAGACTCCCCCGTCGTTTCTACAACAGACACCAGACCAGACTCCCCTGTCGTTTCAACAACAGACACACCAGACCAGACTCCCATATCGTTTCTACAACAGATCAGACTCCCCTGTCGTTTCTACAACAGACACCAGACCCCCCTGTCGTTTCTACAACAGACACACCAGACCAGACTCCCATGTCGTTTCTACAACAGACACACCAGACCAGACTCCCCTGTCGTTTCTACAACAGACACCAGACCCCCCTGTCGTTTCTACAACAGACACACCAGACCAGACTCCCCTGTCGTTTCTACAACAGACACACCAGACCAGACTCCCCTGTCGTTTCTACAACAGACACCAGACCAGACTCCCCTGTCGTTTCAACAACAGACACACCAGACCAGACTCCCATATCGTTTCTACAACAGATCAGACTCCCCTGTCGTTTCTACAACAGACACCAGACCCCCCTGTCGTTTCTACAACAGACACACCAGACCAGACTCCCATGTCGTTTCTACAACAGACACACCAGACCAGACTCCCCTGTCGTTTCAACAACAGACACACCAGACCAGACTCCCCTGTCGTTGCTCCAGTATTTCTATCATATCTGACGTTGCTACATTATTAAAGACAGAATTAAACTAAAGAATCCAAAATATATTCGAACATAAAATCGCAAGGTTTTAGATGCATACAACATACTGTTTCCTGTTTCTTATTTAATAAAATCCACCATTACAGATGTGATTTGCGTATACCCAACCGTACACACCAGAAGAATATCTCCTAACCTTATCATAAGGTATTAAATCAATGAGGGTAGTCTCTAGCTCGCGTTAGACACTCCATGAGGAGTGCTTTATTGCCCAGCCTCTCGAGAGTCGGCCCCCTATGTGTCCACCTGGTTCTGGGGTACCCCCTCCCTCCCCGAGGGTCACTACAGATGCCTGGTGAATAGAGAATACAATAGCGACAAGCTCCCCTGACAGAGAGAGGCCCTTCTGAATAATCATCCTACTCCGCCTGGATAATTAACATTCTGCTTGTAACTTATGTCAGCCATTTAAAGGCCGCATGACGATCTCTCGCTCTCTCTCTCTCTCTCTCTCTCGCTCTCTCTCCTCTCTCTTCTCTCTGCTCTCTCTCTCTCCGTCTCTCTCTCTCTCTCCCTCTCTCTCTCTCTCTCTCCCTCTCTCTCTCTCTCTCTCTCTCTCTCCCTCTCTCTCTCTCTCTCTCTCTCGCTCTCTCCTCTCTCTCTCTCTCTCTCTCGCTCCTCTCTCTCTCTCTCTGTCTCGCTCTCTCCTCTCTCTCCTCTCTCTCTCTCTCTCTCTCGCTCTCTCCTCTCTCTCTCTCTTTCTCTCACCACTCGTATTCATTTGTGATGCGTGCATATAAATTGCAGGGGAGGGAAGGATGCAAGGAGGGAGGGGGAGAGGGGGAGAGGGCAGTGCTTATGCTTACAAGCGCAAATTGAATAGCAGGTCTTTTCATGACTTAGCCCCCCCCCATCCCTCCCTCCCTCCCTCCCTCAGTTAGGCCGCCGGGATAGAATTAGATATTGGGTCCGCCTCCCCTCCTTCTCCCCTCCTCCCATCATCCTCCCCTCCTCCCCTCCACCCCTCCTCCTCACCTCCCATCCACTCACCCGTTGAGCAAGGGTCTTGATTGATAAATGCCGTAGAGGATCCGTCCAAACAGCAAGGCTGCACCCAGTGGGACATCAATATGTTTTATTTAGTCAACCCACAAGGAGTTTCCTACTCCGGCCTAGCTGTCACTTGGAGAAGAGGAAGCTGCTACCTAGACTA
Source organism: Oncorhynchus mykiss (assembly GCF_057628025.1). Lineage (NCBI taxonomy): Eukaryota > Metazoa > Chordata > Actinopteri > Salmoniformes > Salmonidae > Oncorhynchus > Oncorhynchus mykiss. Next base: position 3,052,401 of record NC_143027.1, read on the forward strand.
GAGAGGAGAGAAGAAGAAGAGGCTGCTACCTAGACTAGAGAGAAGAGAAGAAGAGGGCTTAAATCTTCAGGTAGGACTAAAGATATAGTCTTATAGCATCAGGTAGGACTAAAGAGGAGGGCTTGGAGCATCAGGTAGGACTAAAGAGGAGGACTTGGAGCATCAGGTAGGACTAAAGAGGAGGGCTTGGAGCATCAGGTAGGACTAAAGAGGAGGGCTTGGAGAATTAGGTAGGACTAAAGAGGAGGACTTGGAGCATCAGGTAGGACTAAAGAGGAGGGCTTGGAGCATCAGGTAGGACTAAAGAGGAGGGCTTGGAGCATCAGGTAGGACTAAAGAGGAGGGCTTGGATCTTCAGGTAGGACTAAAGATATAGTCTTATAGCATCAGGTAGGACTAAAGAGGAGGACTTGGAGCATCAGGTAGGACTAAAGAGGACGGCTTGGATCTTCAGGTAGGACTAAAGAGGAGGGCTTGGAGCATCAGGTAGGACTAAAGAGGAGGGCTTGGATCTTCAGGTAGGACTAAAGATATAGTCTTATGGCATCAGGTAGGACTAAAGAGGAGGACTTGGAGCATCAGGTAGGACTAAAGAGGAGGGCTTGGATCTTCAGGTAGGACTAAAGAGGAGGACTTGGAGCATCAGGTAGGACTAAAGAGGAGGGCTTGGATCTTCAGGTAGGACTAAAGAGGAGGACTTGGAGCATCAGGTAGGACTAAAGAGGAGGACTTGGAGCATCAGGTAGGACTAAAGAGGAGGGCTTGGAGCATCAGGTAAGACAAAAGAGGAGGGCTTGGAGCATCAGGTAGGACTAAAGAGGAGGGCTTGGAGCATCAGGTAAGACAAAAGAGGAGGGCTTGGAGCATCAGGTAGGACTAAAGAGGAGGGCTTGGAGCATCAGGTAGGACTAAAGAGGAGGGCTTGGAGCATCAGGTAGGACTAAAGAGGAGGGCTTGGATCTTCAGGTAGGACTAAAGATATAGTCTTATAGCATCAGGTAGGACTAAAGAGGAGGACTTGGAGCATCAGGTAGGACTAAAGAGGAGGGCTTGGATCTTCAGGTAGGACTAAAGAGGAGGACTTGGAGCATCAGGTAGGACTAAAGAGGAGGACTTGGAGCATCAGGTAGGACAAAAGAGGAGGACTTGGAGCATCAGGTAGGACTAAAGAGGAGGGCTTGGATCTTCAGGTAGGACTAAAGAGGAGGGCTTGGAGCATCAGGTAGGACTAAAGAGGAGGACTTGGAGCATCAGGTAGGACTAAAGAGGAGGGCTTGGAGCATCAGGTAAGACAAAAGAGGAGGGCTTGGAGCATCAGGTAGGACTAAAGAGGAGGACTTGGAGCATCAGGTAGGACTAAAGAGGAGGACTTGGAGCATCAGGTAGGACTAAACAGGAGGGCTTGGAGCATCAGGTAGGACTAAAGAGGGAGGTATGGTAGACTACACAGACACCACCAGACAGGAGAGGGAGTGGTAGAGATATGTAGAGGGAGAGCTGGAGATAGAGAGATAGTGTGTGTCTTCATGCACTGTGTGCATGTGCCCCAGGATCATTGAGTGGTTTGTCAGGCTCAGCTGGGGGAGCTTTTAGCCCTCCTCTTCCCCTCCCCCTTCCTCTCCTCTGCTCTCCTTTCCTCCCCCCTCCCCTTTCCTCTCCTCCCCTCCACTCTCCTCTCCTCCCCCAACTCTCCTCTCCTCTCCTCTCCTCCCCCTCCCCCACCTCCCTCCCCTTTCATCTTCTCTCCTCTCCTCTCCTCTCCTCTCCTCCCCCACCTCCCTCCCCTTTCATCTCCTCTCCTCTCCTCTCCTCCCCTTTCCTCCCCTCCCCTCTCCTCTCCTCCCCCACCTCCTCTCTCCTCCCCTCCCCTCTCATCCCCGGCATGGACAGATGCACTGCCCTGAGCCATAACCTGTGTCCTGGTTCAAATGACAAATGGCACAGCGCAGAATATTGCATTATATATTAAGTACCTCAGAGCCACTAAGTTATAGGATGCTCCTGCCTCCTGCCTAGCCGGGACTGCTGTGTGTGTGTGTCTGTCCCGTATACCCCGCGGTCTACAGCGGTAGTCTCTCATGCAAGCCTGGAGCTTTGTTTTACAGCGTTTAATTAGATACAGGGCATAACCTGCAACTAAATCCTAGGTACTTAGAGGAGATGGATGTTTTCCCCCTCTTGCTGGCTTTATATCCTTCAGCGGAAGTGAGACGTGGGTTGCTTTTTTATTATAAAACTGGCAACGATAAAGACACCTGCAGAACTCCAGCACTTTCTCTTATGATGCAGTTGAGCTCTGATTTACCTGTTTCAATATTGGACTCTTCTATTTTTAAGGCCAAATTCCACCTATGTCTGTCCCTTCAACCGGTGTTGGGGCTGTCAGGATAATTGCAGTGCATGATAGGAATCTTCCTCATCCTGGCAGTCATGTTCAGAGAGGATAGGCAGGGTGTGTGTGTCTGGCTCTGTGTACAGTGGATGGTGAAAGAGAGCAGTTTCTAATGGCAGGGAGCGGCTAATCGGATATAGCGGCTAATGGGAGGCAGCGGCTAATGGGAGGGAGCGGCTAATGTGAGGGATAGGCTAATGGGAGGGAGCGGCTAATGGGAGGGAGCGGCTAATGGGAGGGAGCGGCTAATGGAAGGGATAGGCTAATGGGAGGGAGCGGCTAATGGGAGGGAGCGGCTAATGGGAGAGAGCGGCTAATGGGAGGCAGCGGCTAATGGGAGGGAGCGGCTAATGGGAGGCAGCGGCTAATGGGAGGTAGCGGCTAATGGGAGGCAGAGGCTACTGGGAGGCAGAGGCTAATGGGAGGCAGAGGCTAATGGGAGGCAGTGGCTAACAGGAGGGAGCTGCTAATGGGAGGGAGCGGCTAATGGGAGGCAGTGGCTAATGGGAGGCAGTGGCTAATGGGAGGCAGCGGCTAATGGGAGGGAGCGGCTAATGGGAGGGAGCGGCTAATGGGAGGCAGTGGCTAATGGGAGGGAGCGGCTAAATGGGAGGGATAGGCTAATGGGAGGGAGCAGCTAATGGGAGGGAGCGGCTAATGGGAGGGAGCGGCTAATGGGAGGGAGCGGCTAATGGGAGGGAGCGGCTAATGGGAGGTAGCGGCTAATGGGAGGCAGAGGCTACTGGGAGGCAGAGGCTAATGGGAGGCAGAGGCTAATGGGAGGCAGTGGCTAACAGGAGGGAGCTGCTAATGGGAGGGAGCGGCTAATGGGAGGCAGTGGCTAATGGGAGGCAGTGGCTAATGGGAGGCAGCGGCTAATGGGAGGCAGAGGCTAACAGCAGGGAGCTGCTAATGAAGGGGTGTGACTAGGCGCTAACCTCTGACTCCTCCTCCTCTTACCTCAGTACCCCCCACCCCCCTTCCCCCATCTCTCCCCCCTCATCCTGCCATCCTCCTTCTCCACCTCTCCTCCTGCCATCCTCCTTCTCCACCTCCCCTCCTTCTTTCCCCCCTTCTCCTCCCCTCCATCTGGAGTAGAAAGGGAAGCCTTGGGCCTGTTGCTGTCTGTCTGATCTGATTAGCTCGTGGACCATATGGAGCCACAGAACACAGACAGTCTGACGGAGGGAGGAGGCTACCATGACGCTCACTATCTGACACTGACTTCTGTCACTGTGGGACAGCTGGACAGCTGGAGTTCAAATTGACTCTATACCTCAATATATCAGTACAATAATTACATAGCACTATATATTCATCATATAGGGTATTGTAAATTATAAACTGGGTGGTTCGAGGCCTGAATGCTGATTGGCTGACAGCCATGGTATATCAGACCGAATATCACGGGTACACAAAACATTTATTTTTACTGCTATAATTACACTGGCAACCAGTTTATAATAGCAATAAGGCACTTTGGGGGGTTAGTGGTATACGGCCAACATACCACGGCGAAGTGTCCAGGCACCCCAGATTGCGTTGTGGATTAGAACAGCCCCCTTCTCGGGCCGTATCGCTTAAATATATTCAGGGACAGGAAGGCTGACAGAATACAACTATATACCTCAAGATGTCAATATATTAATTCATATATTACGTTTTTATGATCTAAATATTTTGGAAAATATTTCAGAATGAGGAAGATCAACACTTTTCATTGAGACTGTTTTGTGGAAACAAAATGAAAATATTTCAATGTAAAATATATTGACAATAACGTGCAAGAATCTCCTTAAATTACAGCTTGAAGATGGGTACACTTGACTTCACTTTTTCATTCAGTTATAGGTTCAGTGGTTTATGTACTGAAGACGGACTGACAAACAGCGGCCTCATTTATAAAAAGTTTGTCTACAATCTCTAGTCGTGTCAGAGCGTTAAAAAACGTCTGATTCCAATCAAATACATTTGGGAAATCGGTGGGAACCTGTCGAGGAAACGACAAAAGGCATCAGTGGATGAAATCATCACAGTTTCTAAAAAAGCAATGATAGAAAGATGAAGAAAATGCTGGCATGGAATTTCATTTCATAATCGATTTCAAACAATAAAGTATACATTTTTCTTCTTCTTTAAACGTTGACTTTTGAAGGTTGCAAATAATAGCAACAAAAAAGGGGAAGAACGGAGGCTGTTAGATGTCTGTCAGCCTTTTTCCTCAACAGGAAGTCAGTAAAACAACCAGAAACCAGTGATGGGAATGTGTTAAAAACAGAGCCAAAGAAGGAAGTGATGTCAGAATATAGTTCCCACACCGTTAGTGTTGTTTCACTTTACCTTCCAGCCTTCTGTTTACACCAGTCCCTGTTTTGACCCTGCAATAGCACAAGTCCTGGTTTGGTCCCTACTGATCCCTCCTGGCATTAAAACACTTCGAAAACAATTAGCCACAGTTGCTTCCACCTTGGTCTGAAAGGGAAGGGGGAGTCCCGGGGGATTGGGTGGATGCAGAGAACTTCTCAGGTGCCTCTCTGAATGTGGGTAAGTGGGGCAGGGAGGGTCGTGGCGGTTGGAATTTCTCAGATGCCTCTCTGAAGGTGGGTAAGTGGGGCAGGGAGGGTCCTGGAGATTAGGGTGGACCCTGCTGTATGCCCCTGCAGACTGAACAACTGGAGAGGCCATCCAGACATCTCACCATGTCACCTCCAGACATCTCACATGTAATCTATAGATATCTCACATGTAACCTATAGATATCTCACATGTAATCTATAGATATCTCACCCTGTAACCTATAGATATCTCACCATGTAACCTATAGATATCTCACGTATAACCTATAGATATCTCACCCTGTAACCTATAGATATCTCACCTTGTAACCTATAGATATCTCACCTTGTAACCTATATATATCTCACCCTGTAACCTATAGATATCTCACATGTAACCTATAGATATCTCACCCTGTAACCTATAGATATCTCACCCTGTAACCTATAGATATCTCACCATGTAACCTATAGATATCTCACCCTGTAACATATAGATATCTCACCCTGTAACCTATAGATATCTCACCCTGTAACCTATAGATATCTCACCCTGTAACCTATAGATATCTCACCCTGTAACCTATAGATATCTCACCCTGTAACCTATAGATATCTCACCCTGTAACCTATAGATATCTCACATATAACCTATAGATATATCACCTTGTAACATATAGATATTTCACCCTGTAACCTATAGATATCTCACCCTGTAACCTATAGATATCTCACCATGTAACCTATAGATATCTCACCCTGTAACATATAGATATTTCACCCTGTAACCTATAGATATCTCACCCTGTAACCTATAGATATCTCACCATGTAACCTATAGATAGCTCAATACTTTCTGCAGGCCCTTACATTCCTTTACCTACCTTAAGGGAACATTTTGACATTCGCCATATGGTTAGTGAGAAAGTCCATATTGCAAATGTACGGTCCCTTACCATCTTACCCCTTTGATTTCCTCCTGCCACCAACTAATAAATTAATCCATTTTCATAAAACGCTGTTGTACCTTTTCCTGACATCCCTACAACATCTCTATACCAGGCCATGAAATCCGTTGATATCTTCTCAACTCTTTTGTCACAGATAGTTTTGTTCATTAGCTTCTCTTAAAATGTAAAAAGTGTTTTCCGTCCACTACTGATCATCCCTACTACTGATCATCCCCACTACTGATCATCCCTGCTACTGATCATCCTTGCTACTGATCATCCCTGCTACTGATCATCCCTGTTACTGATCATCCCTGCTACTGATCATCCCCACTACTGATCATCCCCACTACTGATCATACCTACTACTGATCATCCTTGCTACTGATCATCCCTGCAACTGATCATCCTTGTTACTGATCATCCCTGCTACTGATCATCCCCACTACTGATCATCCCTACTACTGATCATCCTTGCTACTGATCATCCCTGCTACTGATCATCCCTGCTACTGATCATCCCTGCTACTGATCATCCCTGTTACTGATCATCCCTGCTACTGATCATCCCCACTACTGATCATCCCTACTACTGATCATCCCTACTACTGATCATCCTTGCTACTGATCATCCCTGCTACTGATCATCCCTGTTACTGATCATCCCTGCTACTGATCATCCCCACTACTGATCATCCCTACTACTGATCATCCTTGCTATTGATCATCCCTGCTACTGATCATCCCTGCTACTGATCATCCCTGCTACTGATCATCCCTGCTACTGATCATCCCTGTTACTGATCATCCCTGCTACTGATCATCCCCACTACTGATCATCCCTACTACTGATCATCCCTACTACTGATCATCCTTGCTACTGATCATCCCTGCTACTGATCATCCCTGTTACTGATCATCCCTGCTACTGATCATCCCCACTACTGATCATCCCTACTACTGATCATCCTTGCTATTGATCATCCCTGCTACTGATCATCCCTGCTACTGATCATCCCTGCTACTGATCATCCCTGTTACTGATCATCCCTGCTACTGATCATCCCCACTACTGATCATCCCTACTACTGATCATCCCTACTACTGATCATCCTTGCTACTGATCATCCCTGCTACTGATCATCCCTGTTACTGATCATCCCTGCTACTGATCATCCCCACTACTGATCATCCCTACTACTGATCATCCTTGCTACTGATCATCCCTGCTACTGATCATCCCTGTTACTGATCATCCCTGCTACTGATCATCCCCACTACTGATCATCCCTACTACTGATCATCCTTGCTACTGATCATCCCTGCTACTGATCATCCCTGTTACTGATCATCCCTGCTACTGGTCACAATATTCCTGGACAACGTGGGATAGGTGCAACATAAGACAACAACGGTACAGAGGTTTGAGTGAGAGGACTAACTGGTGAGTGAGAGGACTAACTGGTGAGTGAGAGGACTAACTGGTGAGTGACAGGACTAACTGGTGAGTGAGAGGACTAACTGGTGAGTGAGAGGACTAACTGGTGAGTGAGAGGACTAACTGGTGAGTGACAGGACTAACTGGTGAGTGAGAGGACTAACTGGTGAGTGAGAGGACTAACTGGTGAGTGACAGGACTAACTGGTGAGTGAGAGGACTAACTGGTGAGTGAGAGGACTAACTGGTGAGTGAGAGGACTAACTGGTGAGTGACAGGACTAACTGGTGAGTGAGAGGACTAACTGGTGAGTGAGAGGACTAACTGGTGAGTGACAGGACTAACTGGTGAGTGAGAGGACTAACTGATGAGTGAGAGGACTAACTGGTGAGTGAGAGGACTAACTGGTGAGTGAGAGGACTAACTGGTGTCTCCAAGTGGCCACACACCTCTGCAAAGTGTGCAGCAATTCCTTTCAGGAACTAGAGCACAACATATATTTCCGCCATCACACAATGACTGTTGTTGTTTACGCAATCCCCCAAAAGGTTATATTATAAATTGCCATCTGGGTAGGGTGGGCATGATTCGGCATTACTCTGGACCCTAATCTCTCTTTTTACGACTACTGCAATGCTCTACTTTCCGGCTACCCGGATAAAGCACTGAATAAACTTCAGTTAGTGCTAAATACGGCTGCTAGAATCCTGACTAGAACCCAAAAAATTGATCATATTATTCCAGTGCTAGCCTCCCTACACTGGCTTCCTGTTAAGGCAAGGGCTGATTTCAAGGTTTTACTGCTAACCTACAAAGCATTACATGGGCTTGCTCCTACCTATCTTTCTGATTTGGTCCTGCCGTACATACCTACACGTACGCTACGGTCACAAGATGTAGGCCTCCTTACTGTCCCTAGAATTTCTAAACAAACAGCTGGAGGCAGGGCTTTCTCCTATAGAGCTCCATTTTTATGGAATGGTCTGCCTACCCATGTGAGAGACGCAAACTCGGTCTCAACCTTTAAGTCTTTACTGAAGACTCATCTCTTCAGTGGGTCATATGATTGAGTGTAGTCTGGCCCAGGAGTGTGAAGGTGAACGGAAAGGCTCTGGAGCAACTAACCGCCCTTGCTGTCTCTGCCTGGCCGGTTCCCCTCTTTCCACTGGGATTCTCTGCATCTAACCCTATTACAGGGGCTGAGTCACTGGCTTACTGGTGCTCTTTCATGCCGTCCCTAGGAGGGGTGCGTCACTTGAGTGGGTTGAATCACTGAAGTGATCTTCCTGTCTGGGTTGGCGCCCCCCCTTGCGTTGTGCCGTGGCGGAGATCTTTGTGGGCTGTACTCAGCCTTGTCTCGGGATGGTAAGTTGGTGGTTGAAGATGTCCCTCTAGTGGTGTGGGGGCTGTGCTTTGGAAAAGTGGGTGGGGTTATATCCTGCATGTTTGGCCCTGTCTGAGGGTATCATCGGATGGGGCCACAGTATCTCCTGACCCCTCCTGTCTCAGCCTCCAGTATTTATGCTGCAGTAGTTTATGTGTCGGGAGGCTAGGGTCAGTTTGTTATATCTGGAGTACTTCTCCTGTCTTATCCGGTGTCCTGTGTGAATTTAAATTTGCTCTCTCTAATTCTCTCTTTCTCTCTTTCTTTCTCTCTCTCGGAGGACCTGAGCCCTAGGACCATGCCTCAGGACTACCTGACATGATGACTCCTTGCTGTCCCCAGTCCACCTGGCCGTGCTGCTGCTCCACTTTCAACTGTTCTGCCTGCGTCTATGGAACCATGACCTGTTCACCGGACGTGCTACCTGTCCCAGACCTGCTGTTTTCAACTCTCTAGAGATAGCAGGGGCGGTAGAGATACTCCCAATGATCGGCTATGAAAAGCCAACTGACATTTTCTCCTGAGGTGCTGACCTGTTGCACCCAGGTGCGTGTGCCGCGGGACACTTTCTTCACAATAGACAAACATAGTTCATAGATTGTATAGTTCATAGTTTGTATAGTTCATAGTTCATAGTTTTTATAGTTCATAGTTCATAGTTCATAGTTCATAGATTGTATAGTTCATAGTTTGTATAGTTCATAGTTCATAGTTTTTATAGTTCATAGTTCATAGTTCATAGTTTGTATAGTTCATAGTTTATAGTTTATAGTTTATAGTTTATAGTTTATAGTTCATAGTTCATAGTTTGTATAGTTCATATTTCATAGTTTGTATAGTTCATAGTTCATAGTTTGTATAGTTCATAGTTCATAGTTCATAGTTCATAGTTCATAGTTCATAGTTTATAGTTCATAGTTCATAGTTTGTATAGTTCATAGTTTGTATAGTTCATGGTTTGTATAGTTCATAGTTCATAGTTTATAGTTTATAGTTTATAGTTCATAGTTCATAGTTTGTATAGTTCATATTTCATAGTTTGTATAGTTCATAGTTCATAGTTTGTATAGTTCATAGTTCATAGTTCATAGTTCATAGTTCATAGTTCATAGTTTATAGTTCATAGTTCATAGTTTGTATAGTTCATAGTTTGTATAGTTCATGGTTTGTATAGTTCATAGTTCATAGTTTATAGCTTATAGTTCATAGTTTGTATAGTTCATTGTTTGTATAGTTCATAGTTCATAGTTTATAGTTCATAGTTTATAGGTCATAGTTTATAGATTGTAGTTCATAGTTCATAGTTCATAGTTTGTATAGTTCATAGTTCATAGTCCATTCTGTTCAGAACAACCCAGGGTATGATTGTATGTCATCTGGTACATGAAACATAGTGAAACATAGTGCTGATAAACATGGACACTGTAATAGACGTGAGTTTTATGATTATGGAGATGTGAAGTGCACATTTGGACACACAGGTGTGTGGCTTGCTTGTATGACATCAAAGCGGTATTTATTATAATCCTCAACGACTCATCTTTCAGAACATCGACTCCTCTCCATTTACAGCATTTCCCTCACTCAGACAACCAAAAAAATGTGCAAAAGTTTCCCAATTAGCAGAAGGGATAGGGGGGTCAACTTCTTGTCACCCGCGGTGCTCGAGTTCAGAACAGCTGTCAGTCAGAACCCATATAGAGCTGTCAGTTAGAACCCATACAGAGCTGTCTGTCAGAACCCATACAGAGCTGTCAGTTAGAACCCATACAGAGCTGTCTGTCAGAACCCATACAGAGTTGTCAGTTAGAACCCATACAGAGCTGTCAGTTAGAACCCATACAGAGCTGTCTGTCAGAACCCATACAGAGCTGTCAGTCAGAACCCATACAGAGCTGTCAGTTAGAACCCATACAGAGCTGTCTGTCAGAACCCATACAGAGCTGTCAGTCAGATCCCATACAGAGCTGTCAGTTAGAACCCATACAGAGCTGTCAGTTAGAACCCATACAGAGCTGTCAGTCAGAACCCATACAGGGCAGTCAGTTAGAACCCATACAGAGCTGTCAGTCAGAACCCATACGGAGCTGTCAGTTAGAACCCATACAGAGCTGTCAGTCACAACCCACACAGAGGTGTCAGTCACAACCCATACGGAGCTGTCAGTCAGAACCCATACAGGGCTGTGAAGATCAGAGCCTGAGCTGCCATTTTTCAACCCGAATACAGGCAGGAGTATGAAGGCTTTACAGGCCAATGTTTCCGCGTTCGCGAAGACTGCATTCACGGGAAAACCACTGTATTCTGCAGGCTCAATCGGAAAGGACCTTTATATTTAAATTGTGCTGCAATGCCGGAACTACAGCGATATGGATTGAATCTAGCCCATAGGCCAGATTAAAACGTGGCCCTGAGGCATATCAATGTACCACAGTGGGGCAGATCCTCTACATGTGACTTTGGTAACACCCCCAAGGCGACTTGTACATGCTAATGTGCGTGACCAGAACATGTGTTGAGATAGGAAGACAATCCCTTGGGGGTAGAACACACTGGGACTGGGAGCCAGCCGAGGGGCTTAGCAGCTAAAAGACAAACATAATGATGGTGTGGGTGATTCATTAGCCTTCCCCAAACCACAGAGGACAGGAATTACCCTAAAAGCAGACAGTTATTAATGTATTACTGCCATGTCTCTAATGTGAAGCGTTTTAATATTTGAGTGTTTTCGTTTCTTCTCCCGACCTATAGTTGTAATTAATTGTGTCACTAATTCCTTATTGTGTTCTTTTGTATTGTTTTGTGAAGCAGGGCTCCTTTGCGAAAAGAGACTCCGGTCTCCATGGGACTTCCCTGTAATAATAAGCATCGAGTAGATGTAGATGGAATATTACAAGGCCGTGGAAGAAATGTCCAGGGCATTTCTGGATGTCGCCCCGTTTGGATCAGTTTGGATAGATATATGATCAGTTTGGATCAGTTTGGATCAGTTTGGATAGATATATGATCAGTTTGGATCAGTTTGGATCAGTTTGGATAGATATATGATCAGTTTGGATCAGTTTGGATCAGTTTGGATAGATATATGATCAGTTTGGATCAGTTTGGATAGCTATATGATCAGTTTGGATCAGTTTGGATCAGTTTGGATCAGTTTAGATAGCTATATAATCAGTTTGGATCAGTTTGGATCAGTTTGGATCAGTTTGGATAGATATATGATCAGTTTGGATCAGTTTGGATAGCTATATGATCAGTTTGGATCAGTTTGGATAGATATATGATCAGTTTGGATCAGTTTGGATCAGTTTGGATCAGTTTGGATAGATATATGATCAGTTTGGATCAGTTTGGATCAGTTTGGATAGATATATGATCAGTTTGGATCAGTTTGGATCAGTTTGGATAGATATATGATCAGTTTGGGTCAGTTTGGATAGCTATATGATCAGTTTGGATCAGTTTGGATCAGTTTGGATCAGTTTGGATAGCTATATGATCAGTTTGGATCAGTTTGGATCAGTTTGGATCAGTTTGGATAGATATATGATCAGTTTGGATCAGTTTGGATAGCTATATGATCAGTTTGGATCAGTTTGGATAGCTATATGATCAGTTTGGATCAGTTTGGATCAGTTTGGATAGATATATGATCAGTTTGGATCAGTTTGGATCAGTTTGGATAGATATATGATCAGTTTGGATCAGTTTGGATAGCTATATGATCAGTTTGGATCAGTTTGGATCAGTTTGGATCAGTTTGGATAGATATATGATCAGTTTGGATCAGTTTGGATCAGTTTGGATAGATATATGATCAGTTTGGATCAGTTTGGATCAGTTTGGATAGATATATGATCAGTTTGGATCAGTTTGGATCAGTTTGGATAGATATATGATCAGTTTGGATCAGTTTGGATCAGTTTGGATAGATATATGATCAGTTTGGATCAGTTTGGATAGCTATATGATCAGTTTGGATCAGTTTGGATCAGTTTGGATAGATATATGATCAGTTTGGATCAGTTTGGATAGATATATGATCAGTTTGGATCAGTTTGGATAGATATATGATCAGTTTGGATCAGTTTGGATCAGTTCGGATCCGTTTGGATCAGTTTGGATCCGTTTATATCAGTTTGGATCAGTTCGGATCCATTTATATCAGTTTGGATCAGTTTGGATCAGTTTGGATAGATATATGATCCGTTTGGATCAGTTTGGATAGATATATGATCAGTTTGGATCAGTTTGGATAGATATATGATCAGTTTGGATCAGTTTGGATCAGTTTGGATCCGTTTGGATAGAAATATGATCCGTTTGGATCAGTTTATATCAGTTTGGATCCGTTTGGATCAGTTTGGATGGATCTATGATCAGGTTGGATCAGTTTATATAGATATATGATCAGTTTGGATGGGTCTATGATCAGTTTAGACCTAAAATAGTATTGAGTGGTTTCTGATTTACAGTCAAGAGAGGTTTGTTTCTAGAGGATTTTGTGATTGTGTTAGTCCTGTAGTTGTGTAGAACTCTAAGGAGGACAGTGCTTTTGGTTTTCAAATTAATGACAAAAAAATTGCACTTCAGCTGCCAAATGTGTTAAAATAAGAGAGACGAGATGTTTTAGCAGTTGTTTGATCGCAAATCACAAGTGCTTCTCATCTCTTCAATGAAAAATACTGTATATTTTCACATTCTGCCCCGGCAAACCCTCAATCCCTAAAAGCCATTGACATGATAAACGACATTTGTTAGATAACTCATCACTTGCTGAAACAAAAAGGTCTGATTTTAGCCGTGTTTATTCTGTATAACACATGACGTTGTTTGATAATAACTAAAGAGACAAATGGACAGTACTTAATGGATAGCGACGATCTCCCTGCAAAACCAAGAGATCTAATCATCAAGTTTTCTCTCTGAAAGGTTCAACATTAGGATAACATTTATCCTAAACTACCACCTCGCTCCAGAAATCACCCCTGTGTTTACACTGGTGCTAATCCAGAGCTTCCTCTAATGCATCACTGACAATAACACACCCAGCCTCTGAGGCTGACACACCACTACCCCACGACCCAACTACCAAACCACCCAACTATCCACTACCCAACTACCCAAATACCCCACGACCCAACTACCCAACTACCCCACGACCCAACTATCCACTACCCAACTACCCAACTACCCCACAACCACACTACCCACTACTCAACTACCCAACTTCACCACGACCCAACTACCCACGACCCAACTACTCACTACCCAACCACCCAACTACCCAACTACCCCACTACCCAAATACCCCACTACCCCACTACCCCACAACCCAACTATCAACTACCCAACTACCCCACGACCCCACTGCCCACTACTCAACTACCCAACTACGCAACTTCACCACGACCCAACTACCCCACTACTCCACCTCCCAACTACTCAACTATCCCACGACCCCACTATCCAACTACACCACTACCCAAATACCCCACTACCCCACTACACCACTACCCCACTACAAAAACACCCCACTACCCCACTACCCAACTACCCAAATACTCTCCAACCCAACTACCCCACTACCCAACCACCCAACCCAACTACCCAACTACCAACTACCCTACTACCCCACTACCCAAATACCCCACTACCCAACAACCCCACTACCCCACTACAAAACCACCCCACTACCCCATTACCCAACTAACAACTACCCCATTACCCAACTACCCAACTACCCAAATACCCGCCAACCCAACTACGCCATTACCCAACTACCCAACTACCCCATTACCCAACTACCCCATTACCCAACTACCAACTACGCCATTACCCAACTACCAACTACCCCATTACCCAACTACCAACTTCCACATTACCCAACTATCAACTTCCACATTACCCAACTACCAACTACCCCATACCCAACTACCAACTACGCCATTACCCAACTACCAACTATGCCATTACCCAACTACCAACTATGCCATTACCCAACTACCAACTACGCCATTACCCAACTACCAACTATGCCAATACCCAACTACCCAACTACGCCAGTACCCAACTACCCCATTACCCAACTACCAACTATGCCATTACCCAACTACCAACTACGCCATTACCCAACTACCAACTACGCCATTACCCAACTACCAACTATGCCATTACCCAACTACCCAACTACGCCAGTACCCAACTACCCCATTACCCAACTACCCAACTACCCCATTACCCAACTACCTCCCAGGATCCTAAGCCTGTATTCATTCTCAGATAAAGAGTTGCTGATCTAGGACCCTTTCCATATAATGGTTATTCCTTATGTTCTACAACTTACTATCCTTTTAAAATTCTAAACTTGGAACACAAGAGT